>NC_058084.1:438765696-439065696 GCF_014858855.1 Bufo gargarizans | reverse complement strand
AATCAACCCTAAGGGCTCTTTTACACGAGCATGTACTGACATAAAGCTGTCAGTGTGATTCTGTTACAGAAAGGTCACACAGAGGCACTCAGCAGTATCAATCATGATAATGCCCTGCTTTTCTGTAGTCCAGACCATATGATTCATCTGTCAGAGTGCGATTCCCGCAAGTGACATGCTCATGTGAAAGAGCCTTAAGGGAGTTAAAAATCTGTCAGAGCAAAAGCTAGCCTAGACTGGGGTGAAAAGCTACTCTGTGCACTTCTTATAAAGTGGGATTAGATTGAAGGATTCCAGGTAACTCCTACTAGAGAATAAATTCCAGATTATGAAGCATGCCACATTTCTACAAATTCCTAACAGGAATACTGAGATTACCTCAGCGTGGTGTGCTTCCTCCAAGCTTTGGTTTCACATCAGTGTCCTACACTCAACTAAAACCCATCTTGGGGCACTTTCACACTAGCGTTTTTCTTTTCCGGCGCCGAGTTCCGTCCTAGGGGCTCAAATCCAGAAAAGAACTGATCAGTTTTATCCCCATGCATTCTGAATGGAGAGTAATTCGTTCAGGATGCATCAGGATGTCTTCAGTTCAGTCTTTTTGACTGATCAGGCTTTTCAGAAAACCGTAGCATGTTGTATTTTTACCTCCAGCCAAAAATTCGGAACACTGACTGAACGCCGGATCCGGTTTTTTTCCCATTGACTTGCATTAACACCAGATCTGGTGCTGTGTGTTCAATCAAACCAGATCCGGCTTTTGCATGTTAAACCCGAAAAATGTGAGAAAAAAAAAAAAAAAGTTAAAGTCCATAAATGGCGGATCCGTTTTTTCCAAAGTAATTTTTTATTGTGATCAGGATTCAAATGTAATCCGTTTTCACACGTTTTTCCGGATCCGGCGACCAGTACCGGTGTTGGAATTGAACGCCGGATTTAAACAACGCTAGTGTGAAAGTAGCCTTAGCAGCCTTACTCTGGCCTGTAATTCAAGAAAGTGTAAAGCCAGGCACAAATAAACTCTCACAGAACAGCTAAGGCTGTGGCTACATGTAGTCTTTCTGTATCACTTAATTGAGTTTAACTACTGAGCTACAGCTGTAGTCTAAAGCCTTAGATGCAATAGAATGCGCTGCCAAGATTATAATAATTAGGGATGAGCGAATCGACTTCGGATGAAACATCCAGTCGATTCGCATAATACTTTGTTATAATACTGTTGGAACCGAAGCAAACTTTGGGACTTCGCGAAGCAATAACTTCGACTCATACATTGTAATACTGTACGGAGCTCCTGCTCCATACAGTATTGAAATTACGTTTTATGCGAATCGTCTTCGGATGTTTCATCCGAAGTGGATTTGTTCATCCCTAATAATAATGATGATCTTTATATAGCACCAACATATTCGGCAATACTTAAGATCAATTAAAAGTGCTCAAGAAGTCTATGCAAAGCCTCAGGCACACGACCATTTTTCATCCGTGTGTTTGGGCTCATGCACACAAGTGTATTTTTTGCCTGCATCCAATCCGCATTTTTTGCGGCTCGGACAAATTCACTTCAACGAGTCTGTAAAAATGCGGACAGCACTCCGTGTGCTGTCCGCATAACGTTTGTCCATTCCGTTCCACCTGCAAAAATACAGAACATGTCCTATTCTTGTCTGCATTACGGACAAGGATAGGACTGTTCTATTACGGGCCAGATGTCCCGTAAAATACAGAACGCACACGGCCGGTATCCAGTCATGTGCATTAACCCTTATTCACATTTTTTTTGCAGACAGCATATTGACCCCGGGGCAATGCAAACCGATACCAGAGGATAGGTCATCAGTATTAAAATTTTGGAAAACCCCTTTAAAGGGGTTAATCCATGATAACTATTACTATACATTTCCTCTCTGGTAGCGCCCCCTGCTGCTTATTCATTTGTCCACCTTCTCTTGCATTCAGTGGTGGATCAACATGGCAAAAATCTTCCCTGCTCCCTTCCTTCACTCAGGGCCGTCACAAGGATCTCTAAACTCATGGAAATATATAGCTATATCTCTCTCTAGACTGTGAAGGCATTACATATGCTTTACCGAGGCTATACATGAGGGAGGTTTTCTATGCAGTGAAGTTAAGAGCCAATAGCAATGCTTCCTGGAGATGCAGATACTTGGATTGTTTCATGTGAGCTGCTGCCCACCCACAGAAAGGTGGAAAATAAATATTTTAATTCCATTTTAATCATCAAACATATCAATTTGTAGTCAGGCTGCTTGATCATGTGTTTGGAAGAAGAAAACAGTCCGCTTTGCTGTGTGAACCCAAAGAGGATTTCTATCTAGCCACCAAGCAATAAGGGCTACAGCTATAAACATGAAAACAATGGGGGGAGATTTTTTAAACTCCAGTCATAATCCAAGAAGCACCAGGCATGCTCCTCCTAATATACATGGTGCAAGCTTTGGTTCATCTTTTGTGCGACAGAAAAGCAAAGCCTACATAGATTTAGCCATAATTTATGCCCATTTCTGGCACAAGTCATTGATAAATCTGTCTGATAATCCCCCCACCCAGCACTTCCTAATACTTTTAGTGACAAGAAAAGTACAAATATTTATGAATTTTATATGCCAGAAAACTAGGGGAATTGGGTTATCAAATCCCTCCCCTCACAGTTTAAAAAGGTTTTCCAAGACTTCTATACTGATGACCTATCCTCAGAATAGGTCATCCGTAGCTGATCAGTGGGGGGTCTGACAACCTGTGACCCCCACTGATCAGCTGTTTGACAAGGCACCGGTGCTCCTGTGAGCACCGCGGCCTTCTCTCAGCTCACCAAGCACAGCGCCATACATTGTATAGCAACTGTGCTTGTGATTGCACTCAGCCCCTCTATGGGGCTTAGCTGCACCTAGGCCATGTGACCAATGAATATCATGTCACTGGCCTAGGGGGAAACTGTGAGAAGGCCATAGAGCTACTGTGAGCACCACTGCCTTCACAAACAGCACAAGGAAATTGAGACCTCATGAACTAGGGAGAGGGAAATCAGTCAAGGAATAAAACTGTGCTTATACCTGTGAGCTAGTGAAGACTGCAGCATCCTGGACACACAGACTTCACATCCAGCATGTAATACTGAGAGGGACAAACACACGTGAGAAAAGTCTGAAACTAGAATCAGGATGTGCGGCTCCTGCATCCAGCAGGTCTCCTCGAGCTTTGGGGCCTGTCTGCCTGTACTATCCTGGTCATGACTTCTATTCCATTACTTCTAGGCTATTTACCAGCAAGCCCTATCCTAATCCTTGCCCCTATCCTCAGAACACATGGTGTGTAATATGACAGTTTATTCCTTTCTGTGTGCTGTGAGCATAATCTATGATTTAATACACATTATCATGACTGCACAGGGAGGGGAACATTGCAGGTCACAGAAGACAGTTTATGCTCACAGAACAGAGGGGAACGATCCAGAACACAAGAGAGACTACTGATTACAGCACAGGACTATGTAAACTGATGCAGAGTCAGTCTAGCAGAAGAAAATCAAAACATGCAGAAGCACTCAAGCAGTTCATAAGTGAATTATATTAGGACTTGAGTAAGTAATGCACTTACTATGTACTGGAGGGAAGATGTGGCTGTCATACATAGAAAACAGCAGTCTGAGATAGTGAGCATTCTGCAGTGTTCACGTTCTGAAGTCTGTATGGGGCAGAGGCCTCTGCACAGAGCTCAGGAGCTGACTGAGCTCCAGGGCCAGCCAGAGAAGACACCCGCTGTCTTCAGTCCATGTAGCTCTCTGCTGCTAAAGGACAGGATTCGCCTAGTAAGGCCTAGGGCACACTACCGTATTAGTTTTGTGGTGTGCAAATTGCTGTTAAACAAAATGCATATGCAATCAGTGTGCACTCTGTACGTATAGAGGGACCCAATGTAAAAAAAAAAAAAAAAAACACCGCACACAACTATTCTTGTCCGCAACATGCACAAGAATAGGACAGGTTCTATAATTCGCAGGCCAGAGGCACGGATGTCGCCAGCAGACAGATGACATCCGTGTGCTGTCCTTTTTTTGTTGATTTGGACCCAAAAAAAATGCGGATCAAACTCCAACCAAAAATACAGTCCTGTCCGTGAGGCCTAATAGTGAGTGAACAGCAAAATTGCTAGAAGGGACATTTCCCATAGAGTTCCATTCTAAAAAAAAACATTTACAGGATAAAAAAAAAAATATGTGGTGTGTTGCCCTTTATATCTCTCCACCCCCCAAAAGGATACATTAAACACATGATGTGACCCCACCCTTAGAGATTAAAGATTAATAATGTTTATTTGAAGTGACTGGGTCCGCATACGTGATGCAGAATTCACACAGAACTGTGCCGTGTATTGCGGATCTGCCAATGCGGTCCGTAATACGGCCACGGAGCGCACACGTTCGTGTGCAAGAGGCCTAAGCGGCAGCCGGAGATGGGGATATCGGAGCCCGCAGTGCTCTTCAGTTTTCCATAACTCCCATAGCAATGCATGTGAGCTATGCTGTTTCGGGTAACTCTGTCTTTTACCGTTTCCGTATTTTCTTCTGCGCAATCACCAGACGGCAATGTGACTGATCCAGCACTGAGGCAGAAGAGGATATGCTCATGGATAGGTAAGGAAACCATCAGATAATTTAGGCTGCATTCACAGTTGCGTTGGGAATTTGAATGCAGCGCGGGGGGGGGGGGGGGGGTTTATTTTATTAGATGACATTTATGACTGAACAGGCTAACGGAATAGCGAATGCAACGGTGAACGGAGCCTACACCAAATGACTGCTGACATTTGAGCTTCCTTGGACACAGCAGCTTAGGCGGTAGGATGGTTGCATAGCTGGGAACCTTGCAAAAAGTAGCTCAGGTGAGCTGAGAGGCGTTTGTCAGGCGACTGTGGCACAGCATGGAGTCTTTAACGTGGCAAACCCTTTCAAGCATTACTGCATTTAAAACAAAGGTAACTCTCAATGTACAGAAATATTCTATTATAGAGATTAGGGGTGGGCGATATAGGCGATATGCGATATGAATTTGGGCCACGATATGGATTTTCGCCATATCGCCGGACCGCGATATGATCATTTTCTCCTGAGCCGGCCGGCACAGCAGAGGGAGGAGGAGGGAGTCCCTCCCTCCCCACTGTGCGCGGCTGCCGCTGAACACCAATGAGGACAGAGTAGGAGGAGGAGGAGGGGAGGGACTGTGGCCACTGCGCTACCAATGAATGTGCCGGCCATATCCCACAGGGTCCCCCTCCTCCCCCCCATCATTGGTGGCAGTTTGCAGTTCCGATCGGAGCCCCAGCAGTGTAATGCTGGGGCTCCGATCGGTTACCATGGCAGCCAGGACGCTATTGAAGCCCTGGCTGCCATGGTATGTTAGTGAGCAGAGAGCAGCGCATTATACTCACGTGCGCTGTGGCCGCCGGTCGCTCCTTCTCATAGGTCTGTGCGGCGGATAGCTAATGCTTACAGCATTAGCAATGCGCCGCACAGACCTATGAGAAGAAGGAGCGACCGGCGGCCACAGCGCACGTGAGTATAATGCGCTGCTCTCTGCTCACTAACATACCATGGCAGCCAGGACTTCAGCAGCGTGACTCCTGGCTGCCATGGTAACCGATCGGAGCCCCAGCATTACACTGCTGGGGCTCCGATCGGAACTGCAAACTGCCACCAATGATGGGGGGGAGGAGGGGGACCCTGTGGCCACTGCCACCAATGATTAATACTGGGGAGGGAGGGGGGGGGTTTGCGTTACCAGAAGGGGCAGATCAGAGGCTGCGGGGGGGCAGATCAGAGGCTGCGGGGGGGCAGATCAGAGGCTGCGGGGGGGCAGATCAGAGGCTGCGGGGGGGCAGATCAGAGGCTGCGGGGGGGCAGATCAGAGGCTGCGGGGGGGCAGATCAGAGGCTGGGGGGGGGCAGATCAGAGGCTGCGGGGGGGCAGATCAGAGGCTGGCGCCATGGTCAGCTCCCTGCTGTTGTGTGCACTATGCACAGGGCAGCAGGGAGAGTGTAAAGTCCTATTCACCCTAATAGAGCTCTATTAGGGTGAATATGACAAGGGTTCTAGCCCTTGAGGCAAATAGTTAATAAATAAAAAGTCCCCCCCCCCAATATAGAAAACAATATATCGCAATATATATCGCATATCGCACATGCTTAAAATTATATCGCAATATAGATTTTAGGCCATATCGCCCACCCCTAATAGAGATCACAATGTACGGTGTGGTGCAGGATCCTAACATCTAGGATACAATAAGGCTTCCATCACTGAGATGCAACACTTCTCTTCCTTAGGCCTCATGCACACGACCGTTCCGTTTTTTTCGGTCCGCAAACCGCAGATCTGCAAAAAACAGAGCTGCCCGTGTGCCTTTCGCAACGGAAAGCCCATTGTAGAAATGCCTATTCTTGTGCGCAAAACTGACAAGAATAGGACATGCTATTTTTTTTTTGCGGGGCCACGGATGCTGATAGCACACTGAGTGCTGTCCGGATGTTTTGCGGCCCCATTGAAGTGAATGGGTCCCCAGCCGAGCCGCAAAAAATGCGGCTCGGATGCAGACCACAACAGTCGTGTGCATGAGGCCTTACACAATAAGTCTAGCAGTGTAAAGGCATGAGACAACAGAATAATGTAGACCAGGGGTGCACAATCTTTACTATTTGGGGACCAAATTGTCAGACTGAGCCAATCCCAAGGGCCAAAAATAAAAACTTGAAGGGAATACTGTAGTTATCACAGAACATATAGTATATACCAGACATGTCTAGCTACACTCCCAGGACTCCCATCCATTGGTAGAATAAATGGAAAATACATGTGAGCAGCCACAAGACAAAATACCTGTTACCCGATGGATGGGGGCTGCACAAAATGGTATCAAGGGCAGCATGTGGTCCCCAGGCTGTGCACCCCTGGTGTAAACCAACATTAGCAGTTGCCCATCACTCAGATCCAGTTTTATTGTTTATTAGCCTACATTCGCACATCAGTATCTGTTTTCCGGTCTGTAAACCGCAGTCACCGGCCAGGTGCATCCAGCACTTTTCTCATTGTCAAAATGTCTATTCTTGTCCGCCAAAAGGACAAGGACACGTTCTATCATTTGTAGAAGGGCCGCAAGGATGTGAACAGCACACGGATGACACATTTTTTGCAGTCCCATAGAAATGAACGGGATCGCATGCTATCCGAAAAACATGCTGATCGGACGCAAACCAAATATACAGTGTGAATGAGGCCCTACGCGCAGCTGCTCCTTGAACACGTTTTGGAAAACCTCTGTCAAACAGCCCTGAGTAAGGATAACCAAAGTAGAAATGCCCATGTGAGTGTAACAGAGCTGCCCTGTGTAGTCAAGATTCCTGTTACACAGGTTATTCAGACCATTCAGCTTGGAATCTAGAATTTTATTTTAGCGTTTTTCAACAAAAACTACTGTGCATCAAAAGTCACATCATCTCAGGCATTTCTGGTGTAGGGTCGGAAATGGAGAGTCAATGAAACAGGGAAGGGGAGTATCCCCTTTATTTATTTTTGTTTTTAGAAAACCAAAAAACAGCAAATATAATAAACCTACAAATCATGTGTGGAACCAGAATCACAAAACCAACCAAGAGCAATGAACCGCACATGTAATATAAGGAATCTACTTTATTATGATCAGTGCAAAATGTATACAACATGACAATAGGACATAAAAGCGATGCAGACGAGTGTCATGAAAAATATCCCCCCTAGGATTCGGGCAGCATCTACCACCGATCTTTATACAGCTATCAGCAAATAATGATTCAATTCTCCGTGATATAGCATGAATTATATCCTATTGCCCAATATTGCGTAGGATACATAACGTGGTAATAACCTGATTGCAGCATACCGGAGATGGCAAACCATGGTTAAGGTATACATCTCTATTTGTATATAATCCGGTTCAATTATTATATCTAAATGCTATTTCGAGGGCATAAGCAACTCAATATCAACCTGGATTTTAGGGTCAGTGTGTTACTGTATTTTGTGGCTTTACCTTGATGTGTGGTTGATATGTTCTGTTGTATGCTGCAATCAGGTTTTTATCACCACATTATATATCCTACTCCAGGCAAGCTCAACCTGCGGCCCTCCAGCTGTTGTAAAACTACAACTGCCACCATACCCTTCCGTAGGCACTGCCACCATACCCTTCCGTAGGCACTGCCACCATACACTTCCGTAGGCACTGCCACCATACCCTTCCGTAGGCGGATAGCTGTATAAAGATCGGTGGTACATGCTGCTCGAATTTTAGGGGGGATATTTTTCATGACACTCGTCTGCATCACTTTTATTATGTCATATTGTATACATTTTGGACGAACATAATAAAGTAGATTCCTTATACTAGATGTGTGGTTCATTGCTCTTGGTTGGTTTTATTTTTGTTTTATCCTACTCCGAGCCCTTTCTAACAAATTTTGCCCCCTGGACATCCCCTATAATTTTTTACTGGCTAATGCCGGCACATAGGTACATTTTGCAAACCCTAGTCTCTTTACACAGTCACTCACTATACACACTGGAGGAGGAGCTACATTCATTCAGGTGAGCGTCATGCAGTAGCACCAGCTCACAAATGGCCTCTGAGGGTGCGGCCACACGTTTAGGATTTTTTTGTTGCAGTCTTAGTGTACACTCACATCTGCGTTAAAATCTAGTAAGCTGTTCTGGCAGAGTTCACCGTATCTGGCATAGCTTAATACTGCCATTCACCGCTGCATCCCCATTGAATATAACGGGATCCGGCTGCTTTTCGACAAATTCCGCCCAAAACCTGACATTAATGCTGGAATATTAACGCCAGGCTGCAGGATCTGAGAACGCTAGTGTGAACCGAACGTTACCGGTCAAAATCAAATGGGGCTCATATAAGGGGAGAAAGCATCAAGGACAGATACTACCTCTGTTAAATCTGCTCACACCTTTTTTAGGCTACTTTCACACTAGCGTTCGTCGGTCCGCTCGTGAGCTCCGTTTGAAGGAGCTCACGAGCGGACCCGAACGCCTCCGTCCAGCCCTGATGCAGTCTGAATGGATGCGGATCCGCTCAGACTGCATCAGTCTGGCGGCGTTCAGCCTCCGCTCCGCTCGCCTCCGCACGGACAGCTGAACGCTGCTTGCAGCGTTCGGGTGTCCGCCTGGCCGTGCGGATCCGTTCAGACTTACAATGTAAGTCAATGGGAACGGATCCGCTTGAAGATGTCACCATATGGCTCAATCTTCAAGCGGATCCGTCCCCCATTGACTTTACATTGAAAGTCTGAACGGATCCGCGCAGGCTACTTGCGCACTTGCGAATTTTTTTAAAGTTATTAATGCAGACGGATCCGTACTGAACGGAGCCTCCGTCTGCATTAATATGATCGGATCCGTTCAGAACGGATCCGATCAAGCGCAAGTGTGAAAGTAGCCTAAGTTTTCAAAAACTGCATAAAAAACCTGCATGTGTGGCCTCACGGATATTGCTAAATTCACCTGCCTCAACCGAATGTACAGATCACAATTACATCTGCAACCTCTAAGAAGATTTTTCAACAATCACATCATCCGGACAGAGACCCCACATCCAAAAGGGAAGAGAAACTTGCAGGCTGTGACTTACCTCCATCCCTCTCCCGCACCCTGTGAACGTGCACACTTTTGGCTTTGCCGTGTCCAACACTGTCAGCATATTTTTCAGGGCTATCTGATCTACGCATTTTATTTGGGGGAGACGGGTCTGTAGAATCTCGCATCTTGTCATGACGGTGATCACCGCTACTTGGGTGACCCTTTGAATATTTAAGAGTCTGAAATAAAAGAATAAGCATATTTCAGGATTATTATAAACATCTTAAAACATAGAAGGCCACAGCGGTATGGTGAAGAACGGGTGCTCAGTTTTTCTATGCGCTTCTATGGCTAGCTGATTATAGGAGGGTCACTGATCTGATGGTAATGGTAGATCTGATGTGGTCAAAACAACCACATTCAGATAAACAGATTTTCATGTGAATATCCCTTTACACGAATCATTAATCGGAAAGGAAGTGCTGGATATCCCTATTCCAGATTTTTTTTAAATTCACATGGTTCGTATTTTGCATCCCTCCAGATTTGCAACCAAAACCAGAAAAATATGGATTATGCGACAACGGACGAAATGTAAGACACCACGGGATCCTTGCACTAAAGTAGGGAATGCTGATATATCAGGTAGAGAACCACAGGCTGGAGACCACTGCAAGAATGCTTCAAGTGGTATTCCGGTTATAACAATACACCCCCTACCCACAGGCTAGGGGATAACTATCAGATCCGGTGGGGGTCCTACTGCTGGGATCCCCACGATCATGAAAAGGGGGCCTCTTGCCCTGTGAAGCGCCCTGAAACAGACAGAGCAGCTGGTCAGAAATGCACTCTGCAGCTCCATTCATTTATATGGGAGCATTGGATATGGCAGAGTAGAGAGCTTGGGTCGCTCCGGGGCTCGAAATGGAGCGGTGGCGTGCTTTCCCAACTAGCAACTCCATCAGGGGTCTCCAATGATCTGATAGTTATCCCCTAGCCCAGTGATGGTGAACCTGTTAGAGACCGGGTGCCCAAACTGCAGCCCAAAACCCACTTATTTATCGCAAAGTGCCAACACGGCAATTTATCCTGAATACTACAGTCCAGTATAGTATATTTTCCATGTACTTTATCATTTAAGTATAATGACCTGCCTACATTCAATGTGCTGTTCATAGTGTGCCCAGCGCTGATGAATGGCTGGTAAAGTCCAGAGTATATTGGTACACCATAGACTTTTTCCAGGGCGTGGGTGCCCACAAAGAGAGCTCTAAGTGCCGCCTCTGGCACCCGTGCCATAGGTTCGTCATCACTGCCCTAGCCTGTGGATATATTATGATATAACCGGCACACCCCATTAATAGTTGCACCTTGAGGAACGACAGTGCAGATTAGGGATGAGCAAATCAACTTTGGATTAAACATCCGAAGTCTATTCGCATAAAACTTCGATCTAATACTGTACGGAGCAGGAGCTCAGTACAGTATTAGAATGTATTGGCTCTGATGAGCCAAAGTTATTATTTTACAAAGTCTCGTGAGACTTTGCGTAATACCCTCAAATTAATGTGTACTGTAATGAAACCATTTCCCGAAATGGTACCTCAGAAACTAACCCAAGTTCGGGAAGTGGTAATTTACAGTACACTTTATAAAGTTATAACGTAAAGTCTCACGAGACTTTACAAAGCAATAACTTTGGCTCATTAGAGCCAATACATTCTAATACTGTACGGAGAGCTCGCTCCGTACAGTATTGGAACAAAGCTTTAAGCAAATCAACTCCGGATGTTTAATCTGAAGTCGATTCGCTCCTCCCTAGTGCAGATGTTAGGGGCTTGATCTGACATTAATAACCATTATTATTCAAAGAAAAAGTTTTGGGGAGGAAATTGCGGCTTGACGCCAAGATGTAATCCAGTCTGTTTAAGGCTACTTGCACTTGAGTGCAGGTTTAAAAACAGAAAATCTGTCTGGCGTTTCATGCGGATTTCTATGCGTTCCGTGCAATGTGTACAGGCAGCCTTACAGGTCTTTAGTCTGCTGCTACAGGACTGAATTGACCACTGCCCAAACTACAAGACCTGGAAGACCTATCTCCAGCAGAACTTTGGATTGAAAACATCTTACCAAGGAGTTCTAGCAGGGTTGACTCGGATGTCTATTTCCAGCTTTAGAGAGCCTGAGGTCCCCCGGTGACAGCAGAGCCGCCAGAACTCCACCAGCCAGTACTGTCACAAATCGCTCAACGGCTACATCATGGGACCATACACATTAAGAGGAAAATTCTCAAGACAACGAACTTTGGACATGAGCCTATTACACTATAAAATAGCTCAGACATCTTCTACTGTAATCAGAATAATGTTTAACAAATACACACGAGGATGAAAGGTAAGTGAGCACTCACCTTTTACTGAAGAGCACAACGTGTATCTGCTCTCCTACTAATGGATGGAGGTTGTCAAGAGATCTTAAGCCTCATGCACACGACCGTTTTATTCCGTGTCCGTTGCTCCGCTTTTCGTGATTTTCTGCGAACTCATTGATTTTCAATGGGTCCGTGGAAAACTCAGCTAATGCACCGTTTGCCAACCGCGTCCGTGATTCCAGTCCGTCACAGAAAATATAACCTGTCCTATTATTTTCGCGGAACACGGTTTGCGGCCCCATTCAAGTCAATGGGACAGCAAAAAAACGCGGAGGCACACAAGATTATCAACCGCGTCCGTTTTTTTCTTATCATTTGCATGGCAAACCTGACAGAATATTTTTTTTTTTACTTTCCTTTATGTCTGGTGGTCCTCCAGAAATAAAGGAAGACACACGGAAACAAAAACGGAAACGGATCCCGGAACCCCATTTTGCGGAACGGAACTCAACAACGGTCGTGTGCATGAGGCCTTAATGTGTATGGTCTTCACATGGGGTGAACCAGAAGCCACTTTTCCACTGCATGATACAGCTCCACACCACTCTGGTTTTTCACCGGGTAGTTATTTTCACAGTGTGGATATGCACCCGCTCAAAGTGGCTGGTATCAGTGCAGTGACTGCTCTCTGACCAATCACTAGTCTGCAGTGTGGTCACCTGACCTTAAAGGGAACCTGTCACCATAAATGGTATAACTCACAGGCAGCATGTTAGAGCAGGAGGAGCGGAGCAGATTAATCTAGTTTTGTGGGAAGAGACTCCGTAAAACTTATAATTTATATCTCTGCTCTTTCTATGCTTGGTTGTACACGGGGGTGTCCTAACTATCTGTATACACATACAGAGAAAGCCAATGACCGATAACAGCTGAATGTGCCATCTTGAGCTCAGAAACCGCTGAGATGCGAATGCATAAGGGTACTTTCACACTAGCGTTATTCTTTTCCGGCACTGAGTTCCATCACAGGGGCTCTATATCGGAAAAGAACTGATCAGTTTTATCCTAATGCATTCTGAATGGAGAGCAATGCGTTCAGTCACTTAAATTTTTTGGACGGAGAAAATACCGCAGAATGCTGCAGTTTTCTCTACAGCCCAAAATCCTGAACGCTTGCCGGAATGCCGTATCCGGCATTAATTTCCATTGAAATGTATTAGTGCCGGAACAAAAAATTTCCACATTGACGGATCCGTTCTTCCGGTCCGCCATGCGCAGGCCTTTAAATCTGTTTAGAAGAAAAAATACTGGATCCGTTTTTCCGGATGACAACCGGAAAGACAGATCCAGTATTGCAATATATTTGTTTGCGTCCGAATTGGCAGATCCGGCAGGCAGTTCCAGCGACG
This sequence comes from Bufo gargarizans, assembly GCF_014858855.1. NCBI lineage: Eukaryota > Metazoa > Chordata > Amphibia > Anura > Bufonidae > Bufo > Bufo gargarizans. The sequence goes on along the minus strand of NC_058084.1, from coordinate 439,052,276 downwards.
GAACTGCCTGCCGGAATCCTCTGCCGCAAGTGTAAGGCTACATGCACACGTTCAGGATTCATGTGCGGAGAATCCGCACTGAAATCCGCAGGTGTTCACAGGCAAATCCGTGCGGTCAATCCGCATTAATTGGTGCGGATTTGCGTGCGGATTTGGTGCGGATTTTCTGCATGCGGATTTCACTAAGTGAATTAAGAAAATCCGGTCAGGAAAAAAAAAATTAATTGACATGTCGCGGATTTTAAAATCCGCACCGCAGGTCAAAATCCGCGCGCAAAAAATCCGCATCGTGTGCATTGAGAATTTCAAATTCTCATAGAATACAATGTACATGACCTACGGTGCGGATTTTCCGCACGCAAATCCGCGCGGAAAATCCGCACGCAATCCTGATCGTGTGCAGGGGGCCTGAAAGTTCCCTAAAACTTTCCCCACCAAAAAATCCATCAATCTGCTCAGCTCCTCCTGCTCGATAACCTGCTGCTTGTTGTGGTGACAGGTTCCATTCAGTGGTACAACCTTCACTCACTTGGAATCTCCTTGGATGTGGTACCCCAAAAAAGTACCAGGTTCAGTCTGCAATTTTGGCCTAGTGGAAAAACTGGGTGGAATCAAGCACCGTCTAGCTCAGGGAACAGCAACCTCCAGCTGTTCACAAACGACAGCTCCCAGAGTCCTCCTTTCAATTCTATGGAGGTTACAAGAACAGCAGAGTAAAAGTGCATGTTGGGAGTTGTAGTTTCACAGCAGCTGGAGTGCCGGAGGTTGCTGATCCCTGGTCTAGCTGCAAGTCTCAGCATATCCTACCATCCAAGCTACTCAGGGGACTCCTCCGCAACCACCACTAAGACATGCGCCAGACATCCAACTCATGCGGCCCTCTGCGACTCCTGCGCGGTGAACACATACTGGTCCTCTAGAACTTACAGGTTATTTGTAGTGGTGCCATCCCAGCGCTGCGAGGCAGCAGTCCTCCTCGCTGACAGCTTTCTCCCTACTACTATGCTGACGGGTTCCCTTTACAGGGGGAAGACTGCCCCTCCTTCACACAGATTTTGTAGAAAGCGATTCCGGTCCATCCACGGTCGATCATTCATTTGCCATGTAATACCTGCAGCATTATAACATGCAGAAACTGTACTACTCCCCCAACATCTCTGATGAGAACAATTACTCCCATCTGACTAGTGCGGTCAGGTGACCCCTACATGTACAGATCACCCATGCTTCACCAGACTTCCTCTGCAGCATTATAACATGCAGAAACTGTACTACTCCCCCAACATCTCTGATGAGAACAATTACTCCCATCTGACTAGTGCGGTCAGGTGACCCCTGATCATCCCTGCTTCTTCATGAAGCGACAGGTTCTGCCTGTGGGAGCTGTCACAGACCACCAATAATCCAGGGGGGGGGGGGGGGCTAATCACTTTTAGAGACCCCCCCTGGCGCCGGTAGACTTTCTATACAGCGTGGCAGGCTGTATGTTCATTGATGTCAATAGAGGGGGGGGGGGGGGGGGGGAGAAAGGCCAAAATACGTGTCTCCGGCATACGGGCTGCCCGGCACGATGCATGGAGTCCTATACCGCACCGTCCACTAAAGTCTACAGAGGAGCAAATATTGTACTGCTCTATAGTGCCACCAGAAAAGTGACCGCTCAGCCCCCCGCAAATACCACAGCCTCCCCTTCCCCATATAAAATTTAAAAAAATTAAAATCACTCTAGATACACCAATGGAGGGCCCTGCTCATGTAGCAGGGGCCACCGCCTGCAGTAAGGGGCCACAGGCTGCGGGAGCAACCCCCAAACTGAAGCTAAGGCCTAATGCGCAGGCCGAAGCCTGCCTGGAGTAGCCGCTGCGCTCCGTATATACCTGGTAGGGTTGGGAGTCCCTTCGGTCGTGACAGCTGAAAGACAGAAGAGAGAAGCGGGTTAGCGGGTGCGGAGGAGCGGGTGCGGGGGGAGCTCTCGCCGCCGCCGTCACTGGGAGGAGGGGGGGCAGGGAAAATGGCGGCGAGAAGAGGAGGAGACGGGGAAGAGGAAGAACGAGGAATGCTCATTACCCATCACTGAGTCTCGCTTGTTTCCTTGCATACATTACCATCAATGCCGTGTGTGAGTGGGGTGTGGACGCGAGAGGGCCGCTGACAACAGTAACCCGTCCACCGGCGGGCGCGGTACCGGGGCACGGTGATCGGGGGAAGGCCCCAGTCTACAAGACTGTACACACACGCTCGGGCTTATGAGGGTTTACTGGTAACACTGTGAACGTTAATGGGGCGTGGGCCCGTCACCCATCTTCCCCCCCTGCACACACAGACACAGACGGCACAGCGGCGGCGGCAGCGGCTGCGCAGACACTCGGGGACGCGCACTCCACCGTTCCCGTCTAGGCTGCAGGAACGCGCATGCGCTGCCCCGCCTTACCCAGCTTCCCAAGGAGCAAGCGCAGCACCGCCTAGAAGCGTGACGTCAAGACGCATGCGTACCATACGCGCCTCGGCAATGACGTGTAATTTTTTTTATTCTAAAGTCTTGACAACTTTATTAAACCTCACAGACAAAACCGGAAAATGAGTGATTTACAGCCCTCCGAAGTGGCCGTCATTTGACCCAAGTCCTTCTTTTTGATCTGAGTTGTATTTTTGCTTTATTACACGTACAATATTGTTCCAGAAAGTGCCTGTCTGGTTCCTCTCTGTGTATTAGAGCCGCCTTGTATGTTATTTCATTATTTGATGCCATTTGGATTTTAGAAATTTCTCTATTCTGTTAATTGTTGTGCTAATGTGTAAAAGAAGACTATCGAGTCATATAAATAAGCAAGAAAAGAGGATCTTTCACGCGGTGAACCAGAAGTGCCCCTCTATGACCGTGCAAAAAGTTGGGAGGTATGCGATTAACCGCGTCGTACCCAAATCCCCGGCTTCGGATCTGTTACCTCGGAACCAAAGCCGAGTTCCATTCCAAGTTTTGAAGTGGTTTTCCACTTTTAAAAAAATCAACTACCAAAGTTATTCACCAAAGTCTCAAGCGACTTCAAGAGTCTCACCAAGGGGCAAAAGGGGCAGCTGCCCCGGGCCCAGTTGCTCATGGGGGGCCCAAGGCAGCTGCCTCTTGAGCCCTGCTAGCCACTGCCCCGGGTGTCAGGCTGTCAGCTGTTTAGTGTGGGGCCTGTATACTGTGTGGGGGCCTGTATACTGTGGGGCCCTGTATACTGTGGTGGCCTGTATACGGTGGGGGGGGGGCTGTATATACTGTGTGGGGGGCTGTATACTGTGTGGGGGGCTGTATACTGTGTGGGGGCCTGTATAGTGTGGGGGACCTGTATAGTGTGGGGGGGGGGGCTATATAGTGTGGGGGGACCTGTATACTGTGCGGGGCCTGTAAAGTGTGGGGGGCTGTATATTGTGGAGTGCTATACTGCTGTACTGTATACTGTGGCGGTCTGTATACTGTGGGTGCTGTATAGTGTGGAGTGCTATACTGCTGTACTGTATAGTGTGGGGGCTGTATCGTGTATAGTTTGGGGTGCTGTATACGGTGAGGTGCTATATTGGGAGGTGTTGTGTACTGTGGGGTGCTGTATACTGTGGGCTGCTATACTGCTCTACTATACACTGTGGGGTACTGTATAGTGTGGGGTGCTATACTGCATACTGTGTGGTGCTGTATACGTTAGGGTGCTATACTGCATACTGTGGGGTGCTGGGGTGCACTGTAACACTAGGGTGAGCCGAGCCCTGGTCTCCTTCCTGCAGAGCGGTGCCCACTTCCAGCCCAGAGCACTGATCCTGAGCCGCTGGAGTCTTTAGAACTGGAAGTATTTACAGTCATTCACTGTACTCTACCAGGTGTGTGGATTTTTTGTGTGTGTGTTGTGGTGGAGGGCGTGATTGCTGCTAAGGTGTGGGAAGGCGGGATCCAGGGGGCCCAAGTAAATTTTTGCCCAGGGTCCAATCAATATTAAAGACGGCCCTGTGGATAGTGTTGCTAAGGAGAGTGGGATTTCCTCTCTCCTTAGGCTACTTTAACACTCACGTTTGGTGCGGATCCATTCAGACAATACAACCGTCTGCATCCTTTCAGAACGGATCAGTTTGTATTATCTTTAACATAGCAAAGATGGATCCGTCTTAAACTCCATTGAAAGTCAATGGATGACAGATCAGTTTTTTATTGTGTCATAGAAAACGGATCCGTCCCCATTGACTTACATTGTGTGTCAGAATGGAACCGTTTGGCTCAGTTTCGTCAGACGGACACCAAAGCGGAATAGAGACGGAACGGAGGCAAACTGATGCATTCTGAGCGGATACTTTTCCATTCAGAATGCATTAAGGGCAAAACTGATCCGTTTTGGACCGCTTGTGAGAGCCCGTGATGGATCTCACAAACGGAAACCAAAACGCCAGTGTGAAAGTAGCCTTAGAGAGGAGAGAGGAGAGAGATAATACAGCCCAGAGAAGTGTGGTGTTCTGTGCATCTGCAGCAGCAAAACGATAGGACATTTGTAAGGAAGACTATTTAGAAAGTTCCTTAAGTGGTCTTTATCAGCCTAAGGCCTCATGCACACGACCGTTGTTGTGTTCCGTTCCGCAAAATGGGGTTCCGTGATCCGTTTTGGTTTCCATGTGTCTTCCCTTATTTTTGGAGGACCACCAGACATAGGCCTCATGCACACAACCGTATTTTGTTTCCGTGCCCGATACGTTTTTTTTTTGCGGATAGGATGCAGACCCATTCATTTCAATAGGTCCGCAAAAAACGCGGACAGCACACCGTGTGCTTTCCGCATCAGTATGTCCGTTCCGTTGCTCCGCAAAAGAAATAGTGCATGTCCTATTTTTTTCTAGTTTGCGGACAAGGATAGGCATTATTACAACGGATCCGCAAAAAAAAACGGATGCCATACTTTTTTTTTTTGCGGATCCGCAATTTGCGGACCACAAAACACATACGGTCGTGTGCATGTAGCCATAAAGAAATGTAAAAAAAAGTCTAAGACAGGTTTGCCATGCAAATGATAGGAAAAAAACTGACACAGATGACAATCTTGTGTGCCTCCACGTTTTTTAGCGGTCCCATTGACTTAAATTGGTCCGCTAACCGTTTTCCGCGAAAATAATAGGACAGGTTATATTTTTTTGACGGACTTGAACCACGGATCACCGACGCGGATGGCAAACGGTGCATTAGCAGAGTTTTCAACAGACCCATTGAAAATCAATGGGTCCATAGAAAATCACGAAAAACGGCGCAACGGACACAGAATAAAACAACGGTCGTGTGCATGAGGCCTTAAACAGTGAATACCTTACTGACTGACTCCAGTGCTGTGCTTTACAGAATCTGGACCATCTAGTTCTTTCATTCTCTATGGCTGTGTTTCCCAACCAGTGTGCCTCCAGCTGTTGCAAAACTACAACTCCCAGCATGCCCGGACAGCCAAAGGCTGTCCGGGCATGCTGGGAGTTGTAGTTTTGCAACAGCTGGAGGCACACTGGTTGGGAAACACTGCTCTATGGAGTACTGTGAAGTAGAGATGGCTTTTTCTTGATGCCCATATATCAGATACAGGAATTCTGTGGGACTCAAGCCTAGTCTTCTGAGAGGTGTAGCTCCTGTCGTTTCCTCAGCTAACACTAGACTCACACTAAACAAGGGGCGGACCTAAGCCCAACTCCTAGCCTCCCCTAAGGCCTGAGTCAGGGTTGTTAACCCTGACCTATCCATACAAACCTATGCAGGTTGCAATACATCAGAGGATTAAATAATAAAAATAACTTTGCAAGTATCCTATTCTTGGGTACTGCAGATGGGCAGGTAGGCATGGTTTGTGAATCTGTAGCCCCTCAATAGTGAGACAGAATCAAGAAGTGACATGGTCATGCCAATGCTGGGGGGGGAGCTACGGGGACCTGCCTGTGAAGCTGTTGGTGCTGCTGGAGCTGAGAGGAGAAGGCCGCCTATGAAGAGCCTCATATACAGGTCTTACCCTGCTTTCACACCTGAGCGTTTCTCAAACGCGCGTTTTACGCTCGTTTTTATGCGCGTTTTTTGTAATAGTAAACGCGCGTTTGACGCGCGTTTGTGTGATTGACTGCAGTGTCCTATGGCCACAAACGCGCGTCAAAACGCCCCAAAGAAGCTCAAGTACTTGATTATGCGTCGGGCGTTTTACATCGCGATCGTACGCGCTGTAAAACGCCCAGGTGAGAACCATTCCCATAGGGAAGCATTGGTTTTCATGTGTTGAGCGTTTTACAGCGCGTTTGAACGCGCTGTAAAACGCTCAGGTGTGAACTTAGGGTAATGGAGATACTGCTAAGACAAGCTGTAATGGTTAAGATTCTCTTATTACCTGGCAGTTTAGGAATGTAGTTACTTTTATTACTGATGCCTTTATTTCTCAGTTATTTGTAACCGTTCTGGTTGCTATACCACGTGGCACCCTGACTCGCTTAGGCTACTTTAACACTTGCGGCAGGACGGATCCGACAGGCTGTTCACCATGTCGGATCCGTCATGCGGCAATTTCGCCGTGCCCACGGACCGCCGCTCCGTCCCCATTGACTGTAATGGGGATGGGGGCGGAGCTCCGGCACAGCATGGCGGTGCACGGAGAAAGCCGCCGGACTAAAAAGCCTGACGTGCACCGCCATGCTGCGCCGGAGCTCCGCCCCCTTTCCCATTTATAGTCAATGGGGACGGATCGGCGGTCCGCGGGCACGGCGAAATAGCCACAGGACGGATCCAACACGGTGAACAGCCTGTCGGATCCGTCCTGCCGCAAGTGTGAAAGTACCCTTAATCATACAGCTTTTTTGTGTGGACCAGAAGTCACTTTCTCTATTGATTCCTAAAAAATATATGTTGTGTGACATAGTGAGAGGTTTGGTCTGGGAAAACAGGTATTTTCCTCCCAGCATGTGCTGCTGAGCTGATTTACAGCCAGGTGAGGTCAAATACCGGACCAGATTTTAAGTGCCGGCCCGGGTTTTGGCAGCACCTGGCTGTCCTTGAATAGGCAGCTGGGCTCAGAGGTCTCTGTGTTGGGATCTGGGAGCCTGGTGTCTGGATGAAGGCTTGCTACCTGTGTGGCGTGAAAACAGATTGGTGCTGCTATCAGCAAGGACTCTTTGAGGCAGAATTGCCGCATGGTGTGAATTACCACCAACACCGCAGGGTGACTTTTTGTTTGATTATCACTGCTTGTTTTGTCACTTGCCTAAAGTGTGAATAAAACACTGAACTGTTGGATCCAAAGAACTTGTTGTTGCCTCCATACTGCGTCCGCTAATCCTGTCTACCAGAGCGAAACCCCACAGTTGTTAAAGGGGTATTCTAGTTTTGCAATTCAGCAATTGACAGGAAACAACACTTACTAAGGGCTCATTCAGACGGCCGTATGCTGTCCGCAAAAATACTGAATGCTATCCGTTTTTTTGCGGATCCGCAAAAAAACGGATAGCATTCAGTATTTTTGCTGACCCATAGACTTCAATAGGGCCATGTCCTGATTTTCACGGACAAGTATAGGAGATGTTTCATTTATTTTGCGGAATCTTGGAATAGAAAAGGGCCCCATAGAAGTGAATAGGTCAGCATCTAATCCGCAAAAAAACGGATCCGCATTTTTGCGGATAGCATACGGCCGTCTGAATGAGCCCTAATAGTCATTTTTTAACTGTAATGCCCCGTTTTCCTGCACTCCGTCACAGTCACGTGACATTTTCCGCTGCCCTGGTTCTCTGTCCTGGTGACATCACATCGACATCTGAGGCATGGCAAGACTTGTAAGACTCTTCCATGTTGACACAACATCATCAATGACTTTGCCTCTCAAGGCGGTGTCCTGCTCATTCTCCTGGACCCTAATCTGTAGACGTGATGTCCGCAATGATGTCTTAGGGCGAGTGGTTTTCCAGCAAGGCTTTAAACAGGTTTGGATCCAGGGCTGCCATCTGGAATTTCATGGCTCCATAAAGGCAAACTGCCCCCCCCTCACTCACACACGACATTATTATTTACTCTGATTACCAATCACCATAAATAATATGTTCACTACATTGGACAGGTTATTATTATTGTACGGGTTTTTATTAGGGATGAGCGAATTGCATAAAACTTTGTTTCAATACTGTACAGGACGAGCGCTCCGTGAAGTATTAGAATGTATTGGCTCTGATGAGCCGTAGTTATTACTTCGCGCAGTTCGGCGAGACTTCGCATAATAACTTCAGAAATTGATTTATACTGTTAAAAAAAAAACATTTCCTGAACCCGGGTTTGGTTTCAAGTGGTACCTTGGAACCGAACTCGAGTTCGGGAAATGTTTTTTACAGTATAAATCAATTTCTGAAGTTATTATGCAAAGTCTTGCTAGACATCGCAAAGTAATAACTTCGGCTCATCAGAGCCAATACATTCTAATACTGTACAGAGAGCGCTCGCTCCGTACAGTATGGAAACAAAGTTTTATGCGAATCGACTTCGGATGTTTCATCCAAAATCTATTTGCTCATCCCTAGTTATTATAATTATGATGATCTGATCTTTACAGCAGAGCTTTTCTATAGAGGAGTGGGTAAGGCAGCTGTTTACGGGTTACCCGGTTTGTGGACGGGTTACGTTATGGTGAAAAAAATAGAATTGTTACTTTCTGGCTTTTTTTTATGGTACAAGTTACAAATTTCTGCAAAGTTATTGGTACTATAAAAATAACGAAGCAAAAACCATTACAGTTTTCAAAATATATACTTGTATATAGTTACATATAGTTAATACGGTTAAAAAAGACATGTACATCAAGTTCTACCAAGGGATAGGAGGGGGCGCGTAGTATTAAATATCACAAAACAGTGGGGGTAATTTAATAATCAGAAATATGCCTAAATTAGGCGTTTTTCAGGCGTAGATGGCCATGCCAGTTCCCCGCTCATGCCAGCTCCGATTTACCATTTTCTACACCTGTTTTAGGCATAGAAAATGGTCTACATGTAAGACAGCTCGGAAGCTGTCTTACATTTAGACTGGCCCTGGGTGTGCTGAAGAAATGGAGAGGTCGGCGCCTCTTCATAACTTCGACGGATCCTCCGCCAGCTATGGGGCTTTATTAAGACCGGAGTCTAAAACGCTGGTCTTAATAAATGTGCCCCAGTATTTGGTATCACTGTAATCATAATACGCTGTACAATATCGTTAACACATATTTATGGTGATTGGTAAATGGTGCGATTTTGTTTCTTTCACTACAGTAATATACTACTTTTTTGTTATAGTTATTTTGCTTGTGAAGAAAATAGCTTTTTAAGAACAGAAAATTCAGCCCTTCCAACAGAGCAGGGCTTTAGTGTAATGGTAACTCTTCAGCCTGCCATACAGAAGGTTTGGGGTTCAAATCATGATCAAGACCTGCTACATAATTTCTTTAGTATATGTCTTTGTGCTGGAAGAGGGCGCTTCCCTCAATCCATATCCACTGAAGTGAATACTAATGAGGCTGCTTGGATCTGTGATGTTCAAGCTGGGAAGGGAAGGAGAGGAAAGTGATGCAACAGGCACTCCCTGTGAGTCTTGCGCTGGGATGTAAACACAGGGTGCGGGTCACAGATAGCAATTATGCCGAAAGAGTCAAAATGCACCCAGAATGTCATCATCTGATATGTATAATAAAGCAAGGTTCAATGTAGGTGTCATGTTTTTTTTTTTTTTTTGTAACTGGAAACCCCCTTTAAGCTCTTACGGACACAGGGCGTACCTGTAAACCCTGCGTATTTACGATCATCACCGCGCGGCGGGCGGTGATCGGAACAAGGCGCCTGCTCAAATCATTGAGCAGGCACCTTGGTACAATGCCCAGGGGGGTCCTGTAACCCCCCCCCCCCCCCCTGTAGGCGATCACAGAAAACCGCAGGTCAATTCAGACCTGCGGTTTGCTGCGTTTCCGGGTTATCAGGTCACCGATAACCCGGAATAGGACAGTGATCGGTGGTGTGATAATACACCACCAATCACCGTCCTGAGATTGTGTTGTGTTGTAGCACCGGATCGGGTGTCTGGGCTCCACAGCACTGTGTGACCCTAGACCCCCCAGGGGTGCTGCAGCTTGCCTTAACCCCCCACCCCCACACACACATTTTTGGGGGGCGCAAGTTTTTTTTTGTTTTTTTTTTGCATGCGCTGACTGTGGCCGGCCCTCTTAGCGTCCGGCCACTGTTAGCGCATCGCCCACCCCATCACTGATCAGCTTCGTACCGCTGATCAGTGTGTTTTGAATCTTTTATTTTTTATTTATTAATTTGTCTGTTAGGTTTAGGGTAAGTACGTGAACACCCGTGCCCCCACACACACGCACACTGAATAAAGTTTTCCACGCATGTACACACTCCCCTATGGCCAGCCGGACGTTCTCGGCTGAGGAGGCATACGCCCAGCTTGCCTCCGAATCCGAGAGCCCCAGTGAGGACGAGGATGACCCCATTTTCCTCTTGTCATCCGCATCCTTATCATCTAGCGATGATGATGAGCCCCCAAGGCGGCGGAGCAAAGGGACCGTTATGCCAGGGACCCTGTGGCACACACTAGTACGAGCTGCTCTGGGGCTCGTACTAGTTTTCCGGCTCACCAGTTAAACCGGAGCCTCCTGCCGGTGAACTTGTCTGGTGTACCCCAGAACGATTTGAGCCCGTGATTCCTGATTTTGTAGGCCAACCAGGAATCCAGATTTCCACAGTGGGCTTCACTGAATATGACTTTTTTAGTCATTTTTTCAGTGACCAACTGGTAAATCTAATGGTGGAGCAAACAAACCTGTACGCCCAACAGTTCGTTGCTCAACACCCGGGCTCCTTTTTGGCCAGGCCCGGTGGCTGGACACAGGTCAGTGCAGCCGAGATGAGGACATTTTGGGGCCTCGTGCTGCATATGGGCCTAGTCAAGAAACCTAGTGTCAGGCATTACTGGAGTGGGGACGTCCTCTACCAGACCCCACTTTACAGTATGGCCATGACACGTACCCGGTTTGAGGCCATCCGGAAATGTCTGCATTATTCAGATAATGCAGCATGTTCCCACCCCCCGAGGTGATCCTGCCTATGACCGCCTGTACAAAATCAGGCCGGTTATCGATCACTTTGGGGCCAAATTTGTACAGGCCTATGTACCTGGAAGGGAGGTCGCGGTTGATGAGTCTCTCATTGCATTCAAGGGGAGACTCATTTTCCGCCAGTATGTTCCCTCAAAGCGGGCGAGGTATGGCGTGAAGCTGTACAAACTTTGTGAGAGTACCTCAGGGTACACTTACAAGTTTCGTGTGTACGAGGGGCGAGATTCCCGTATTCAACCCCCAGAATGTCCCCCCACTCTGGGTGTTAGCGGAAAACTCGTGTGGGACCTTATGCACCCACTGCTAGATAAGGGTTACCACCTTTATGTGGATAACTTTTATACTAGTATCCCCTTGTTCCAGTCCCTCGCCGCCAGATCCATGTCCGCTTGTGGGACCGTGCAGAAAAATCAACGCGGCCTCCCTACCCACCTCCTCCAGGTACCTATCCCCAGGGGTGAGACTCATGCCCTTACCAGTGAAAACCTGTTGCTGGTCAGATATAAGGACAAGAGGGATGTCCTTGCACTGTCCACAATTCATGGTAACGGCATCACCCCTGTCCCTGTGCGAGGTACCACGGCAACAGTCCTCAAGCCCCATTGTATCATCGACTACAATCGGTATATGGGAGGAGTTGATCTCTCTGATCAAGTCCTCACGCCATATAACGCCATGCGCAAAACCCGGGCATGGTACAAAAAAGTTGCGGTCTACTTGGTGCAGGTTGCCTTGTACAACTCTTTTGTGCTGTCCCGGAGCGCTGGCAACACAGGGACATTCCTCCAGTTCTATGAGGCAGTCCTCAAGGCCCTGATCTTTTCTGACCGGGAAAGAGCAGGCCGGAGTACCCCAGGAACTGGAGGCGCCCGGATCGACCCTGGCCAACACTTTCCAGGTGTTGTCCCCCATACTGGAAAGAAGGGACGGACCCAAAAAAAGTGCAGAGTGTGTAACAGGAGAGGGATACGGAAGGACACCACCATTCAGTGTACATACATATTAAGATCTGCTCTGTAAAAATACCCCATGACCTAACCCCTCAGATGAACACGGTTAAAAAAAACGGTGCAAAAAAGGTATTTTTTTGTCACCTTACATCACAAAAAGTGTAATAGCAAGCGATCAAAAAGTCATATGCCCCCCTAAATAGTGCCAATAAAACCGTCCTTTCCTCCCGCAAAAAATGAGCCCCTTCCTAAGATAATCGGCTAAAAACTAAAAAAAATCTGACTCTTAGACTATGGAGATACTAAAATGTTTTTTTTGTTTATAAAAGGATAATATAGTGTAAAACCTAAATAAATGTTAAAAAAGTAGACATATTAGGTATCGCTGCGTCCGTAAGAATCTGCTCTATAAAAATACCCCATGACCTAACCCTTCAGATAACACTGTCAAAAAATAAAAACAGTGCCAAAACAGCTATTTTTTGGCAAATCTTCCATTTTAAACAGTTTTTTCCACTAACAAAGCAAGGGTTAACAGCCAAAGAAAACTCAATATTTATTACCCTGATTCTGCAGTTTACAGAAACACCCCATATGTGGTCGTAAACTGCTGTATGACCAAACGGCAGGGGGAAGAAGGAAAGGAACGCTGTATGGTTTCTGGAAGGCGGATTTTGATTGCGTTTTTTTGACACCATGTCCCATTTGAAGAACCCCTGATGCACCCCTAGAGTAGAAACTCCATAAAAATGACCCCATCTAAGAAACTACACCCATCAAGGTATTCAAAACTGATTTTACAAACGTTATCAACCCTTTAGGTGTTCCTCAACAGTTTATGGCTACACCTTTAACACCTGGCTACTACTCTTTCTTTCTGCCGACATCCCCACTATCATAATGGGTGACGTCAACATCCCTTGACATCTGCCACTCGGGCCACCTCTAAACTCCTGTCACTCTCTTCCTCCTTTGGCCTATCACAGTGGTCTTCAGCTCCCACCCACAGAGATGGTCACACTCTGGATCTTATCTTTACCTGCCTCTGCTCCCTATCTAACCTTTCTAATTCGCCTCTCCCCCTATCCGACCACAACCTACTCACCTTCTCTTCATTGGTCTCTTCTGCTGCTCCCCAGGTCCACACACTAGCACACCCCCGCAGGAACCTTAAACATCTGGACTTTGGCTTGCTTTCTGACTCCCACTCTATACCACTTGTTCCCTCCAAGACCCAGATGCTGCCACCACCCTATATAACACCACAATAAGTACAGCTCTGGACACTGTTGCCCCCCTCACACACAAAAAACCCCGAAAAATTTACAGACAACCCTGGCACACCAACCTGACCAAAAAACTCAGACAAGCTTCCAGGGCTGCTGAGCGGTGATGGAAGAAATCCCATTCTAAAGATCATTTCACCGCATACAAGCAATCCCTCCTCATATTCAAATCCTCACTCGCTGATGCAAAACAGGCCTAGTTCTCATCTCTCATATCTACCCTGTCACACAGCCCTAAACAACTTTTTAACACTTTTAACTCCCTTCTCTGTCCCCCAGCGCCCCAACCCTCTGCTCTCATCTCAGCTGAGGACTTTGCCAAATACTTCAAACAAAAGATAGCCAACATCAGAGAAAGCTTCAGTACACAGTCCCCACGGACCCTCTACACAACTGCTCGGTCTTCTTCTCCCAAAACCCACTTCTCCGCCATTACAGAAGAAAAACTCTCCACTCTACTCTCCAGATCACATCTCACCACCTGTGCACTTGACCCAATCCCATCCCACCTCATCCCTAACCTCACCACAGTGTTTATCCCAGCCCTAACTCATCTCTTCAATCTATCACTAACCTCTGGTGTCTTCCCCTCTGCTTTTAAACATGCTACCATTACACCCATCCTCAAAAAGCCTTCACTTGACCCATCTGCTTTGTCCAGTTATCGCCCCATATCACTTCTTCTGTATGCCTCAAAGCTACTTGAACATGTCCATTCAGAACTGTCCTCTAACCTCTCCTCTTGCTCCCTCTTTGACCGCCTACAATCTGGCTTCCGACCCCACCACTCGACTGAGACTGCCCTTACCAAAGTCACCAATGAGCTACTAACAGCCAAAACCAAGAAACAATACTCTGTCCTCCTTCTCGTTGACCTGTCCTCTGCCTTCGACACTGTTGACCACTTCCTTCTGTTGCAAACTCTCTCATTTCTTGGCATCACTGACCTGGCCCTCTCCTGGATCACATCATACCTCACAGAACGTACATTTTGTGTCTCCCACTCCTCGTCTCATTCCCTCTCTGTTGGTGTCCCGCAAGGCTCTGTCCTAGGACCCCTGCTCTTCTCTATCTACATTTTTAGACTTATATTTTTAGGGACAACTTATAGAGTCCCATGGCTTTCAGTATCACTCTTATGCTGACGACACACAAATCTACCTCTCTGGTCCAGACATCACCACCTTACTATCAAGAATCCCACAATGTCTATCTTCTATATCATCCTTCTTCTAAAACTTAGCATGGATAAAACAGAATTCATCATCTTTCTGTAACAGGGTGCCGAAGGCGCACTCGGCCTCCCATCAGCCTGAGACCTGCTGCTTAGCTTCGGGAGCGAGGATCTGTGTTTCACCTCATTCCCTTTGCTAGCTGGGAGGCTCCCTGCTCCTAGGTCTGCCTTGAGCGCCGAGCTGATCACTCGGTGCTCGACTGGTCGGTCTGTCTGTCATGTGACGCTGGCCACGTCACATGACCCTCACTCCCCACTATAAATACAGGCAGCATGAGCTGTATGCCAAAATCATCAATATTAAAACAATAAAAGGCTTGAACTACTTCAGTTGTGTGTAATGAATCTAAAATAGAAAATAGAAAGTCTAATGTTTATCAGTACATTACAGAAAATAATTAACTTTATCACAATATGCAAATTTTTTTAGAAGGACCTGTACATGGTGGAGTTCCATTGCGTCAGGCAGTCACAAATCAGATGTCTGAGGGGCAAGTGGTGTCGCCGCTGAACGTCAGCAAGGCAAGCCATGGACGTGTAAGATCTTCTATAATGGCCAGAGATCTTCCTGGCCTGCCGCAAGACGTCCTGGACCCCGGGGTATTTGGCAACGAATCGCTGCACGACTAAATTCAGGATGTGTGCCATGCGCGGCACGTGTGTCATTTTGCCCTGTTTCAGCACGCTCAGCAGATTGGCACCGTTGTCGCACACCACTTTACCAACTGTCAAATTGAGCGGGGTTAGCCACTGATCATCCTGTGACCGCAAAGCTGAAAGGAGTGCAGGACTGGTGTGGCTCTTGGCTTCCAGGCACAACAGCCACAGCACAGCATGGCAACGTCTCACCTGGCATGTCGAATAGGTTCTGGGGAGCTTGTGGGGTGCAGCAGAAGAGGCGGTAGCAGTGGAAAAGGAGGAGTCAGCCGAGGAGCAGACGGAGGATGGAGTAGGAGGAGGAGAGGCAGGCCTGCATGCAATCCGTGGCGGTAACACCAAATCCACACGGGAGCCATGGGTTACATGCTTGACAGACGTCAGAAGGTTCACCCAGTGGGCAGTAAAAGTTATGTACCTTCCCTGCCCGTGTTTGCTAGACTAAGTGTCTGTGGTCAGATGTATCTTGACACCGACACTGTGTGCCAGAGATACATTCACTTGCCGCTAAACGTGGCTATATAGTTCAGGGAGGCCCTTCTGGGAGAAATATTTCCTTCCGGGGACCTTCCATTCCGGTGTGCAAATGGCCACAAATTTTCTAAAGGCCTCCAAGTCCACCAATTTATATGGCAGTAGTTGGCGGGCTAGCAGTTCCGACAAGCTAGTGGTCAGCTGTTGGGCAAGAGGATTCTCCAGCGTCATCATATTTTTTTAGCGCTCGAACATTTGGGTGTCGGAAGCCTGCCTTTTGCCAGATGAACGCGACGACAGCACGGGGGAAGGTGGAGTGGAGGACAAATGGGAGGAGAAGGAGAAGAGGCAGGACGTGGAGCGCCGGGAGTGTGGCTTTCTGGGTTCTGACAGCGTTGCTCCCATTGGGCTCGGTGATGGGAGGCCAGGTGCCTTCTTAAGGCGGTCATCCTGTTGTGCTTTTTCATAAGTTTAAACAGTTATATCTACTTATTCTAGTGAAAATGGGTATTCATTGCCTTTAAGAGCAATGTTGATTTATATTCACTGTTTTGTATGGATTTTCATGTAGTCCAAAGTAAGTCCATGAGAAGATTACTTGCTGTTCAAAAGCTAGTGTTATTGTAACACTATATTATACATTTAGAAAGTTAGAAGATACACCGCACCTGCAGATTCTGAGGCTTCATTGTTTTTCCTATCTGAACATGAATTCCACAGTATGAGAATTGTCTAGATGTTCCTCAAAGTATATATTCATGTATCAAAGTTTGTCCCTCGGCCCTGAGACAAGGCCTCCAGATGTCAGAGGTGTGAAGTATTGAAAATATCAGGCATGTATGAGTTAACCCTTAATGGTATGATGCTTATTGCTTATACAACAGTGCCACCTAGATATGAGCAGTTAATACTACATCAGTAGCAAAAGTGCCTTCTGGGTAGTATTATGACGTCATGCTCCTTATCAATGCACACACCCATCCAACAATGATTGGAAAGTTCCAAACTCGGAGGGCAATTTCATCTGATAAGTTTTGGGTTAAGAAACCCGTTACAAAAAAGGAAAGGGAGAAAAAAAGAGAAAGAGAAAAAAAAAATTTGGATTATAGATCTCTGGAGAATCATTTGGATTATCGGGAAAAACTCTTGAGAGCTGGCTGCCCCAAGACTCTGCACATCACTTGACCCTTGGGTAATGTATATTTTGTTTTATATAGTATTGATCTAAATTAATTGGCTTGATACTTAGCCAGATACCCGCTCATTTGCGGATGTGTAACATTAGTAGCTACATCAGTATTTTCTCTGATTTCAGTTACGATGCATATAACTGAAAAAAGAGGATAATATTGGAGAAACTCTTTGTTGGGAATCTTTTTATTCCCTAGTTTGATATCAAGCCAATAATTTATAAGTTTTGTTGCAATACTACCATTATCTGAAAGATTGGTCATCATTTTTGGGTGGAGCAAGGGCTCGTATCTGTCATCTTCTTGTTTGAGTTTTCCGCATAATCCATTGATTGTATATCTCTCACAAATTTAAAGCTGTATTGCATAATATTTTTGTGTTGGTTGAGTAGTGTTTTGTTGGTATCATATAGTGGTGAATTCTGGGTACTGCATATCATTGTATATTATTGAAATTTATGTTGATTCATTTTTGATTGAATTTTAAACTATTGTATAATAAACCATTTATATTTTTGCATAGACGCTTGTACCCTGTTTTACTGATTGCACAAAATAATCAGGTTCTCGATTGAACTCTTTTTGAGATGTTTATGTCCATCTCACGGGTCAATATAGTTAGCATAATTTTTCTTTTGACCCGATAATTTTTTTAAATATTTATATAAAGCATTTGCTTTATATACCCGACAATCCTTAGGTGAGTGTTGGGCTTACTGCGACTTAAGCGTTGACAGCACAGGCTGCAGATGGCAACACTATTATTAGCAGCGGACACGTTAAAAAAAGCCCACACTGCGGAGCCATGTGCCGGCGTCCTGGGAGCACAAGATGTGACCGTGCCTGGTGGATGGCTCACTCCAGATACATTTGCAGTCTGCTTTTTGCCTCCTGTGCACTGTAAGTTCTGCCTGCTTCTCCTCCCTATCTGCTGCTCCGTCTCTCCCTCTGAACTCCCTTCCTCTCCTCTCACCCACGTGACGTCCATCATCGGAATTCGTCACCTTCACCATCGGATTCGTCACCTTCACCACCACTGACATTAGAGATCTCGGAGTAGGCAGCAACAGCGAGGTGTGAAGGGGCTATGGTGGTGGTGGTGTCTTTGGGGGTGCAGAGAGTGAGGAGGGTGCAGATACAGAGGATGAGGAGGATGTAGAAGCGGAAGGCTGAGTGAGCCACTCAACCAACTCTGGTGCGCCTTTTGAAGTTATTGCACACGCCTTCTCCAACTTCCCACTTAGGCTCCGGCCTGGTGCACCTGCTTGACCCCTACCATTCCTGCGGAACGGTCTGCCTCTTTCTCTGCCTGTTATTTTCAAAATTACCCTCTGCCTAAGTCCGTAGAGAAGAGCAGTATTTGTGGAAGAAGGTATATCGCAGCACTCAATCAGTATTTGGTGGAAAAAGGTATATAGCAATAGCAGCCATCAATCAGTATTTTGTGGAAGAAGGTATATAGCACCCCTCTTTTAAGCACATTTTACATTGAACTGCTTTTTGCCATATTATTTGTATGGCCCATTTATATTCTTATACAGGTTAATCATGTCCCCCCTTAGACGTCTCTTCTCAAGACTAAATAAATTAAATTATTTTAATCTTTCTTCATAACTAAGACCCTCAATGCCTCTTATCATTTTAGTCGCTCTCCTCTGTACTCTTTCCAGCTGCAGTGCGTCCTTTCTATGTACTGGTGCCCAGAACTGGATTGCATATTCCAGATGAGGCCGCAACAGCACTTTGTAAAGTAGTAGTATTATATCCCTGCCCCGCGAGTCCAGGCCTCGTTTAATGCAAAACAATATCCTGGTGGCCTTAGAAGCAGCTGATTGACATTGTATGCTGTAATTTAATCTACCATCCACAAGGACACCCAAATCCTTCTCTATAAGTGACTCTCCCAGTGTTACATCCTCTAGGACATATGAAGCACAGACATTATTACTACCAAGATGTATAACTTTACATTTGTCCACATTGAACCTCATTTGCCAAGATGATGCCCAATCACTCAGAGTGTTCAAGTCGGCTTGTATTTTATAGACATCTTCCATAGACTGCACAGTACTACATAGCTTAGTGTCATCTGCAAAAATAGAAATGGTCCCATTATTCCCGTCCTCAATATCATTAATAAATAAATTAAATAATAAAGGGCCCAGCCCTGAACCTTGGGGTACACCACTTATAACCTCAGACCATTCTAAGTAGGAATCATTGACCACAACTCTCTGAACACCGTCCTTCAGCCAGTTTTCAATCCAAATACAAACTATACTCTCCAAGCCAATAGACCTTACTTTACCAATTAAGCGTCTATGAGGGACAGTATCAAAAGCCTTTGCAAAATCCAGAAACACTACGTCCACAGCCGCCCCTCTATCCAGGCAACTACTCACCTCCTCATAAAAACAAATCAGGTTAGGCCTCTTTCACACTTGCGTTGTCCGGATCCGTCATGTACTCCATTTGCCGGAAGTGCCCGCCGGATCCGTAACACCGCAAGTGAACTGAAAGCATTTGAAGACTGATCCGTCTTCAAAATGCGTTCAGTGTTACTATGGCAGCCAGGATGCTATTAAAGTCCTGGTTGCCATAGTAGTAGCGGGGAGCGGGGGAGCAGTATACTTACCGCCCGTGCGGCTCCCGCGGCGCTCCAGAATGACGTCAGAGCGCCCCATGCGCATGGATGACGTAATCCATGCGATCACGTCATTCATGCGCTTGGGGCACCCTGACGTCACTCTGAAGCGCCCCGGGAGCCGCACGGACGGTAAGTATACTGCTCCCCCGCTCCCCACTACACTTTACCATGGCAAACAGGACTTTAGCGTCCCGGCAGCCATGGTAACCATTCAGAAAAAGCTAAACGTCGGATCCGGTAATGCGGCAAGTGTTCAGGATTTTTTGCTGGAGCAAAATGCGCAGCATGCTGCGTTTTTTTCTCCGGCCAAAAAACTTTCCAGTCCTGAACTGAAGACATCCTGATGCATCCTGAACGGATTTCTCTCCATTCAGAATGCATGGGGATAATCCTGATCAGGATTCTTCCGGCATAGAGCCCCGACGACGGAACTCTATAGCGGAAAAGAACAACGCAAGTGTGAAAGAGCCCTTAGTCTGACAACTTCTGTCCTTGGTAAACCCTTGCTGGTTATCACTTATAATATTATTTACTGTCACATACTCCTGTATATAGTCCCTTAAGATTCCTTCAAACATTTTTTCCACAACATAAGTTAAACTAACTGGTCTATAATAACCTGTGGAGGACCTTGATCCTTTTTTGAATATGGGCACCACGTTTGCCTTGCGCCAATCACTTGGCACTGTACCAGTCCCTAGAGAATCCTTAAAAATTATAAACAGGGGCACAGCAATGACTGAACAGAGCTCTTGGGTGTAATCCATCTGGACCCAGAGTTTTGTTCACATTTACCCTATTTAACTTCTCTTGGACCATATCTATAGTTTGAGTATATCACTGGATGTACTAACAACCCCGGTGCCACAGCTCCTTTCTCTTCTTTTGTATATACAGAGCTAAAAAAAACTATTTAGGAACTCTGCCTTTTCCTTATCTTCAGTGACTAACCCCCCTTTACCTTTATTTAGGGGGCCTACCTGCTCAGACCTAGGTTTTTTAGCATTTATATATTTAGAAAACACTTTTTGGGATTTGTTTTGCTTTCTTTTGCTACCTGCTGTTCGCTTTGTACCTTTGCTACTTTTTTCTCCTTTTTGCAGATTTTATAAAGCCCTTTGTAATCTTCAAACGCTACAGCTGACCCCTCAGATTTTTTTTTTTTAAATGCCCTCTTTTTGTCTCTTATTGTTTTTTTACAGTAGCTGTAAGCCATGGGGGTTTTAATTTTAGCCGTTTATACTTGTTACCTAAAGGGATACATTTTTTAGTGCAATTACTCAATGTGGATTTGAAGCTCTCCCATTTATCCTCAGTATTACGCCTCATGCACACGACCGTTGTGTGCATCCGTGGCCGTTGTGCCGTTTTCCGTTTTTTTTCACTGACCCATTGACTTTCAAAGTCAATGGGGACGGATCCGTTTGCAATTGCACCATATTGTGTCAACGTCAAACGGATCCGTCCCCATTGACTTGCATTGTAATTCAGGACGGATCCGTTTGGCTCCGCACGGCCAGGCGGACACCAAAACGTCATGTCCGTGGATCCTTCAAAAATCAAGGAAGACCCACGGACGAAAAAACGGTCACTGATCACGGACCAACGGAACCCCGTTTTGAGGACCGTGAAAAAATACTGTCGTGTGCATGAGGCCTTATTATGTAACAGTAGCTGCCCCCAGTCTATGTCCTGAAATGCTGCCCTCAACCCAGTAAAATTAGCCTTTTTGAAATTCAGTGTCTTTGCTCTGCCTGACAGAGTTTGCTTCTTATAGTGTAGGGGGAATATAATGATATTGTGGTCACTATTACCTAGTGTTTCTCGAACAGTAACATTACCAACAAGCTCTGTATCATTAGAAATTACCAGATCCAACAGAGCATCGCCCCTAGTGGGATCTTCTACAAACTGACCCATAAAGTGGTCCTACAGCAAGTTGAGGAATTTTCTCCCCTTTGCAGCTAAGGCAGAACCATGACCCCAGTCAATGTCTGGGAAGTTAAAATCTCCCATTATGACCACTGTACCAGCCTGTGCCGCCCGCTCTATTTGGTTATACAGTTGCGTTTCTATCTCTTCTGTGATGTTAGGGGGTCTATAGATTACACCAAGTATTATTTTTTCAGTGTTTATATACCTTTGAACTTCCACCCATAAGGTTTCCACATCCTCACCATCCGCACCCACAATGGCCTCTTTCACACTTGTCTTCAGATCACTCCTCACATACAGGCACACACCACCACCTTTTCTATTGACCCGGTCTTTCCTAAATAGTGTAAAACCCTCAATATTTACAGCCCAGTCATGTGAAGAGTCCAACCATGTCTCAGCCACACCAACTACATCTATGTGTTCTTCTAGCACCATAGCCTCCCTCTCCCCCATTTTGCTAGCTAGACTTCTGGCATTTGTGAAAATACATATTAAATTACTATTACCTGTAAAGTGATTATCCGGGATTTTTTGGTTACCTTGGTTAATTTTTGTATGTAACAGGTTCTTGTGATATGGCACCCCTCATTCAGTATTTTGTGGAAGCAGGTATATCGCAGCCCTCAATCAGTATTTGGTGAAAGAAGGTATATGGCAATAGCAACCCTCAATCAGTATTTTGTGGAAGAAGGTATATAGCATCCCTCTATCAGTATTTGGCGGAAACAGGTATATTGCACCCCTCAATCAGTATTTGGCGGAAACAGGTATATCGCACCCCTCAATCAGTATTTGGCGGAAACAGGTATATCGCACCCCTCAATCAGTATTTTGTGGAAGCAGGTGTATCGCAGCCCTCAATCAGTATTTTGTGGAAGCAGGTGTATCGCAGCCATCAATCAGTATTTGGCAGAAACTGGTATTTAGCACCTCTCTATCAGTATTTGGCGGAAACCGGTATATGGCACCCCTCAATCATTATTTTGTGGAAGCAGCTGTATCACAGCCCTCAATCAGTATTTGGTGGAAGAAGGTATAAAGCAATAGCAACCCTCAATCAGTATTTTGTGGAAGAAGGTATATCGCAGCACTCAAGCTGTTTTGGGGGCAACAGGTATATCACACCCATTGCAATTAGTTGTTCCAATAGCATTTGTCCCTCTATCTAGTCTGTATCACAGTGGTTGCACACAACTGCTGCACAATACAAATGCAATATAATATAATTTCTATGTTAAAAAGTATATTGTAGGTATATCACACCCCTCTATATCACACCTATCGATAGCACACCTATACCAGTCTTTAAAAGGACTTTTGTGGCCCGATTAGCTAGCGTTTGGTGTCCGTAAATGTCCCTGCTCCAAAATGCACCCTCTCTCTACACTGGCAAAACACATGATGTAAAATGGCTGCCAGATCGGGTTCTGTTATAGGGTGGAGGTGTGTCCATGTGCTGAAACGTCTCAATTGGCTGTCCTGTCCCACCTGATGGATGTGTCATGGGTCAAAGTTCGGCGCTATGAAAAAATATATGGCTCATGCGAATATTGCTATATGTTCGCATGTTCGGCGAATCGCGAACGAGCAAAGTTTGCCGCGAAACAACCGCCAGGCGAACTGCAAGGCCATCTCTAGGCGCCAGCACCAGCCTGATGGAGAGGAGAAACACAAAGCCTCTGTAGATACATAGATTTTTCTGAAATCCGGCTTTACATTCTCACCAATACCCTTGTATGCTCTGCTGGGATAGAACGTAGGGTTTGCTTTTCATGTAACATTCAGTAATACTATGGATCTGTTATGTTGGCACCTCCTGAGCTAGCATTTGCTTTGTGCTGTCAGTGTGTGACCTTGGAAAGCGGTTTTCTGCTGATCTCATAGACTGCTTTGTGTGGTGGTCACACAGTGTAAATGTGATCTCTTTATCAGATTAATGTACAGTCCAGTGACTCCCATTAACATTGTATTGCAGCTTTCATACAGGTAGTAATGATGCGGCTATTACTGCAATTTGGGGTCTGATCCAAGATCTGAATAAGTTCAGGTGTCTGGTCTGGGGTCTAAATGAGTTCAGAGGTCCAGGGTTGTAAATAATTATGTGGATTGGTCTGAATTTTTCCACTAACAAATAATATATTTTGATGTAACTAGTTGTACAAAGTTTGTGATATACAGTATTAACAAGATGACATCTTCACTGTTGATGTTCGGTTTAGACCTTTGACTGACCACAGACCCAGGCAAGTGGACCTTTACAAAAAATAGCTGAGTACCCCTGGTCTAGGCAATCCACTGAGGACTCAAGGCTGATGCATTTTAAGCTGTTTTCACTCCACGGATAATGCCTGACATATACTTCTAACATATGCAGTAACTCTGACGTATGCTACTGTAAAGCCAGCAGGCAACACTGTGTGGAAAGGTACTGGGGGGCATATCTCGCCCAGGCATGCTTAGATGGGTGAGATAAAAGATTCCAGGAAAGCTAAGTTGCCTCAGCTAAGTTTAGTTTGCTAGAGCCTGTTTGTAAATTTGGCTTAAAAGAGATGGATTTTTTATGGAATGGTAGGTAGGTTTGCTAGTGAGACTTGCCATTCCCTCCCCACACCAGTACTCCACATTCCCATAGCCCAGAGCAGTCCAAGTGCTTTTGCTGGATTCATTACTGGGGGAATAAAGATGGCTGAAAGGTTCATTTAGGGTCAGCGCTGAAAGCTGCAAAACATGCTTGGTGTGATAAGCCTGATCTCCTGTTTATGCTGAAATGCTAGGTTAGGTAACCTCTGTTAAGTTACCGCCCAGACGTGCAGGTATTTTTTTTTTGTTTATCTTTGCTACTGGTAGACTGAACAAAGTGAATGCTTAGCCGCCTCCGGACCGCCTAACGCAGGATTGCGGTCCGAAGGCGGCCGCTGTAGGCTTCTTCACGCGCCAGTGCGTCATCCTGCGAGAGGCGAAATTTCCTGTGAACGCGCGCACACAGGCGCGCGCGTTCACAGGAACGGCAGGTAAACGAGTGCATCTACAGCATCTACGAGTGCATCATTCGCTGGCAGGCTGTAGATGCGATTTTTTTTTAACCCTTGAAAGGTATATCAGACGCTGTTTTGTTAACAGCGTCTGATATACCTGCTACCTGGTCCTCTGGTGTTCCCTTTTGCTTGGATCGACCACCAGAGGACACAGGCAGCTCTGTAAAGTAGCACCAAACACTACTACACTACACCCAGCCGTCACTCATTAACCCCTTATTAACCCCTGATCCACGGATCCGCAAAACACATACGGACGTCTGAATGGAGCCTTACAGGGGGGTGATCAATGACAGGGGGGTGATCACCCCATATAGACTCCCTGATCACCCCCCGTCATTGATCACCCCCCTGTAAGGCTCCATTCAGACGTCCGTATGTGTTTTGCGGATCCGCGGATCCGCAAAACACGGACACTGCGGATCTGCAAAACACGGACACCGGCAATGTGCTTTCCGCATTTTGCAAATCCGCACATTGCCAGAACTATATAGAAAATGCCTTTTCTTGTCCGCAATTGCGAACAAGAATAGGACATGTTCTATAGGCTCTACAAAAAACGCAGTGTTCGCCCGATCAGGCCTGATCTTGTGCGCACACTTGTGTTCAGTCCGCCCCACCGCAGTGACAGAATTTTTTTTTTCTAATCACTGCAAAAACATCGGAAAATCTCTGCGGCACTATAAAAAGATCACTTTTGAGGGGCATGGCGAGTTCATAGAAGAATTGTTTTTTTGGGCACAAGTTAGCGGAAATTGTTATTTTTTTGGTTTTTTTGTTTTTTCATACAAATCTCATATTCCACTAACTTGTGACAAAAAATAAAATGAACTCACCATACCCCTCACGGAATCCAAATGCGTAAAATTTTTTAGACATTTATATTCCAGACTTCTTCTCACGCTTTAGGGCCCCTAAAATGCCAGGGCTGTATAAATACCCCACATGTGACCCCATTTTGGAAAGAAGACACCCCAAGGTATTCCGTGAGGGGTATGGTGAGTTCATGAAAAAATCTATTTTTGGTCACAAGTTAGTGGAATATGAGACTTTGTAAGGAAAAAAAAACAAAACTTTTTCCGCTAACTTGTGCTAAAAAAAAAAAAAAAAAAAATTCTAGGAACTCGCCATTCCCCTTACGGAATACAATGGGGTGTCTTCTTTCCAAAATGGGGTCACTTGTGGGGTATTTATACTGCCCTGGCATTTTAGGGGCCCTAAAGTGTGAGAATCCAAATGCCTAAAAATGCCCTCATAAAAGATACTCTTTGGAATTTGGGCCCCTTTGCGCACCTAGGCTGCAAAAAAGTGTCACACATGTGGTATCGCCGTACTCAGGAGAAGTAGGGCAATGTGTTTTAGGGTGTATTTTTACATATACCCAAACTTTGTGTGAGAAATATCTCTGTCAAATGACAACTTTGTAAAAAAAAAAAGAGAAAAGTTGTCTTTTAGAGATATTTCTCTCACCCAGCATGGGTATATGTAAAAAGACACCCCAAAACACATTGCCCTACTTCTTCTGAGTACACATGTGTGACACTTTTTTGCAGCCAAGATGCGCAAAGGGGCCCAATTTCCAATGAGTACTTTCAGGATTTCACAGGGCATTTTTACGAATTTGGATTCCAAACTACTTCTCACGCTTTAGGGCCCCTAAAATGCCAGGGCAGTATAAATACCCCACATGTGACCCCATTTTGGAAAGAAGACACCCCAAGGTATTCCGTGAGGGGTATGGTTAGTTCATGTAAAATTTTATTTTTTGTCACAAGTTAGTGGAATATGAGACTTTGTAAAAAAATAATAATAATAATAATCATTTTCCGCTAACTTGTGACAAAAAATAAAAAGTTCTATGAACTCACTATGCCCATCAGCGAATACCTTAGGGTGTCTACTTTCCAAAATGGGGTCATTTGTGGGGTGTTTCTACTGTCTGGGCATTGTAGAACCCCAGGAAACATGACAGGTGCTCAGAAAGTCAGAGCTGCTTCAAAATGCGGGAATTCACATTTTTGCACCATAGTTGTAAACGCTATAACTTTTACCCAAACGAATAAATATACACTTATTGCTTTTTTTTTTTTATCAAAGACATGTAGAACAATAAATTTTGAGAAAAATTTATATAGAAATGTAGTTTTAATTGAAAAATTGTACAACCGAAAATGAAAAATGACGTTTTTTTTGCAAAAATTTCGGTAAATTTCGATTAATATAAAAAAAGTAAAACTGTCAGCAGCAATGAAATACCACCAAATGAAAGCTCTACTAGTGAGAACAAAAGGAGGTAAAATTCATTTGGGTGGTAAGTTGTATGACGAGCAATAAACCCTGAAAGTAGTGTAGTGCAGAATTGTAAAAAGTGGTCTGGTCATTAAGGGGGTTTAAGCTAGGGGGGCTGAGGTGGTTAAGAGTAAATCACAGCATTTAACTCAGTAACATTAAGTTAACCTTTTTATCATTAATTAACCATTTGCAGTAGTCCTCCGAGGCACCGCACAAGGATCTTTTTTATTTATTTATTAAAGCTCTTATTTCTTTTTTAAACGTGTTGAGTCACAAGTAATGTTTGTAAGCTGCGTCTGAGATCTCCCAGAGCTGCAGAGTGTGAGGGGGAGACAGCGGATTTGTTTACGGATTCCAGACGCTGAATAGAAGAGATTAGGTCTGTGACCTCTTTTATTACGTTTCCTTTTTGCTTGGGCGCAACATTGAATAAAGATGCCCCTCATAACCGCCTTGTGTGCATTCTATAAAATTGCGGGTCTATGTTTTGGGTATCATTTAATTCAAAATATGATGACAGTTCAGTCTTCAGTTTTATTGCGTGATCAGGGTGGTGTATTATGGAATCATTTAAGCGCCATTGTGAAGGGAGAGGAGATGAAAAATGTTCTGACATTGTGAGTGTGATCGGAGCGTGATCCGACCATGTGATTGTTTCAATGCTTGTGAAACTTGCCTGGAGTAACGAGGTTTTGTTGACTACAAAAAAAATCGATTCTCGAGTATGATTGGCGCGGAGGGAAGAGAAACGTATAATCTCTCTCACCTTCATGTTGACAATGCCATACATCATAGAACCCCTCCTCGGCCAGAGAGGAAGCTAGCGGTGGTATACGTCTTCCGGGGGCAGTGGTGTCAAACTGGGCATCCAGAATTGTGTTGAAGTCTCCTCCCAGTATCATAACCCCCTTGCTCACCGACCTTATCTTGGGCAAGAGAGTTGCCCAAAACCGCATATGGTGTCTGTTGGGGAACTACACGTTAATGAATGTGTAAGTTACATTGTGAACATCAAATATTAGCCCTAAGTGGCGTCCATGAGGATCTGTGATGGTATTATGTAAAGTGAAAGCAACTGAGTTCTTAATTGCTATGGCCACCCCCCTGATAGAAAAATATGGGGGAATGATTTAATAGTAAATTTAGGAGACTTAAATTTGTGAAAATTAGTCTCTTGTAAAAAAAAGAATATCGCAGCTGAGAAATTTGGCTTCTCTCTAGACCATGCTACGTTTAGGGCTGTTGAGGCTCTTGACATTAAGAGATGCTATAGATATTACCATGATATTTTTTTGTTGTCTGCCGTGCCCTCGCTCCACAGGGGAGTGACCACATGTTTCGTGATTGACAAGCTAATGAGGTATTCGATGCCCAAGTCGCCTGTAACAAGAATAAACAGAAAAAACACAAGAAAGCAAACAGCGTGAACTGCACTTAAGTACGAGTTTGCAAAACTGGTGTTCCTTTGATATAAAAATGTAGTCTACTGTAGTACATAGGGGGAAGACATTAGAAGAACTTTCAGATGCTCAGAACATGTGAACAAATATTGAAATATTCACACCTGTAAGTTATACCATTAGTGGCAACCTATGTTATACTCAAGTAGTAACTGTTGTCCAGTCGGCGGTAACTGTCGGTGGAGCTCTGCGAGAGGTACGAGGAGAAGAGGATTCGAAGGGCGTGATGTTCCCCTTCTTCAGCACGGCCATGCCCTCCCTCACCGATGAGATGGTTGTGAGTGATCCATTCCTGGATTTTAGGAGCTTAACGGGGAATCCCCAACAATATTTGATGTCTTTGTCTCTCAGCATCTTGGTTATTGGTAGGAAGTCCCTTCTAGCTTGAAGCGCAGCCGCAGAGAGATCTGGGAATAAAGATATATCAGTGTAAGGCGGTGGGAATGAGCCAAACTTGCGGGCCTCATACATTATGAGATCTTTGATGTGATAAAAGTGTATCCTCACTAGTGCATCTCTTGGTGCTTTGCTTGGCGCTGCTGCTTTAGGCTTAGGGATTCTATGTGCGCGATCTAAAGTGAGGTCCATCGCTGTTAAGGAAGGCACTAGCGTGTGGAAGAGTCTTTTGAGATAGTCCATAAGTTCAAAGGCAGTCACCTCTTCCGGTATGCCTCGTACTTTAATATTGTTTCTGCGAGATCTGTCCTTGGTGTCCGTGGCTTTTGCTTTGAGCCACTTGACATCCTCCTCCAGAGTGTTATGTGCATCTACCAATTCATTGTGTGCACTTGAGAACTCTGTCTTTTTGCGTTCCAGGTGATCTGTTCTTTCTTCAATAGCTGATACATTGGACTGGAGCTTGTGGATTAAGGATGATACGTTTTTGTTGATCCCAGTTTGTAGGACAATAAGCATGCCCTTTAGAGTGTCTACTGTAACAGGCTCTGATGATGCTGGGAACTGAGAGACATCACACTCAAGTAGTGCTGCAGTATTTTCGCCATTCTTGTCCAGCGTATTACTCTTTTTATGAACTGGACCTTTGTTATTTGGTGATAAAGACGATAAGATAGTTGCCCGTCTTTTTCCTGATTCTGCATATTCAAAAGTGCTATCAGTGGCCCTATGTGTGGGTGGAGGTTGTTCTATCTCATCCAATGAGCCCCTAGATTGTGATGAGGGGCCTAAAGGGCGCGGGGATGGAGGAGTGGATTCTGACCTGGTAAGCCCAGATGGTGTGGCCGTTTCAAAATAGTCTGTTACTCTCCTTGGGGCAGCCATTTTGCCTCTTTTTTTTATCATGATAAGGTCACTGATTGTCGCAGCTACCACCTCTTGTGAGGTAAAGCAAGAGAGAGATGGTTTTATGTTCAGGTATGTATCATGAGTCCCTGTATGGGGTATTATTATCTCTTTAGAGAAAAAAACGTTGGGGGGGGGGGGGAATATAGTGTGGCCCCCTGAATTGTTGCTTTCCACTCTGTATTCAGCGCTGGTTGAGCGGTTTTATCTGTGGGACTGTATCCCTAGCTGCACATGTGCCCAAGATGGCTGCTGGTGAGCGGGGGGGGGGGGGTTATTTTTATTTTTCCCCCCACACTGCCCCATCACTTTTGCAGGCTTACTGTTTTTTCCTTCCGTCCTGATGGAGCGAGGACGCCTCAGAGAGCCGCATACTGGGCGGCAGCGTGCAGGAGGCCGGTGCACAGGAGGAATGGCGCGCGATGAGGCGGCACTCTAGGGAGCAAGGTATAGCCAGGTGTGCCGGATCCCCGCACAGAGAAGGTAAACTCCACTGCAGGAAGAAGGGCTGTGGTACTCAACCTCAGGAGGTCGCCTCATAGGTGCTTTAGGCCAGGTGTGGTGCGCTGTGAGCCGCTGTGGAGCATCCCAGGGTGGGAGAGCTAAGAATCAATCAGCCATCTTCTTCAGCGTCTAGGCTCCCCCCCCCCCCCAAAGCTCTTATTTCTTTATGCTCACTGGACACCTAATAGCAATGTATTGGTAATATAGCTTAGATACCAAGGTGATAAACTTGGTCTGCCCCTTGTGAGTTAGCAGTGTGTGTCTAGTAGAGCTACAGAAAGAACCTACATGTGCAAGCTCCTTAGCTCTACAGCCGTCCAGAGAATCTTTATTTCTGAGGCTAAGGCAGACAGAGAAATGACTTTATCCTCAAAGAAACCCTGAGAGAAAGTCACCAAACATCTTAGAAAGTATTGAACCAATAAGGCCATGCAAGATAGTGTCAGCAAGGTATTTGCTGGTTTATGGCAAAAGACTTCACTGCTGTGGAAAGGGTGTACTGCCATCAGCACCTACCACATTTTGAGACAAATTGGCCATTTGTACCTAAAGATCTGCACCCCTCAGTTCAGGAACGGCACAAGGAGTTAATTAGGACAGAATGGCATGCCTATGGTTATCTTGGAAAGATAGCAAAGGGTTCAGAGAGAGCTCAGGGAATACTACAACTACCATCATTTTTGCTGCCCGTACACAACTATTGGGAGAAGACTACACTTTGATATACTTTGGAATTGTTCCTTTTGCTGTACCACGTACGACTACTCCCATCATCGATTTAGTAAAGAAATACTTCATTTATTGCAACCAACAGGCCTGATTATTGTCTTCGCCGTCCACTGGTCTCTGCATCTGACCTCCTGCCTTGTGCTCTGCCAATTATCCACCATCAAGGGCATCCCAACTACCACCAGGCAAGAGCCCCAATACCAGGGTGTGCCCCGAGGGAAGAAAAAGTACACCCTCCAGTCATTGCACAGCCCTAGGGAGTACCAGATGGAGGACTATCACAGTGAACTTGAGTACTACTTTCCTTCTCATGACCAAAACCACCACTCCCTTCCTCTCTGTCCTGTGCCTCCCCTTCAGGTTGCAGCAGTGCAGATGTAAGCAGTGATGCTATGCAGTTATTGAGTGAAGCAATACTTGGCTGTGTCCTGTGCCTCTGCAAAACCCCTGATAGGCTATCTGCAATTGTTTATTATATATTGTAATGTCATATTATGTTTTATGTATCTGCTGCATGATTCAGGAATGATAAGGTACAGTTGGCATAGGAATGGAACTTTCTATTCTTTCCCTCTTGGTGGAAGTGGGCTGGTCCTACTTCCTGCCAGGAGGGGAAGTTCTAGAGAGTTCCAGGGAGATTTAGCTGGGCAAGCCTGGAGTAAGGGAGCAAGTTCATCTGCTCCCACTCCATGGGCCTTGGGACTAATGTTACAGCTTATCTGTGAGGACCACTGCTCCAGGGAGACTGCAGGGTCCCAGGGTACTAGAAGATCTGCAAGCTACAACGTATAAAGACAGCAGGGTGATCGGCACTGCAGCAATACAGACTCATCTGCAGGTTAGGGGATAGCAAGTTAAGACACCCTTCACCACAGCTCAGGGCAGGCATACTCAAAAACCTGCATTTCACAACTGGACACCTATAGCCACAAGTGCCAGCTTATTGCTGTTAACAAAGGAAAATCAGGAGGAAGAGAAGAACTAGAGTGCTATTGTCTGATATCTTGCCTGCCATAAACATTAATAAGGAAGGTGCACTACTGTGGATGCAAACCACCAAATCTGACTAAACCCTCAAACTGGTGTTAAAATTAAGAATTTAGTCAATATATCCTTATATGAAGGACATATCTGAGCCCGAACACCGCGCCAAGGTATCTCAAGTAGCTCGGGACCTAACGCTAACCTACCTGTGCTGTATGGGCAATACCAGGAGCCAGTGGGCGAATTACAGGAGCGTAAGGTCCGACTCACAGCAAACTCCCAGTTACCTCCAGTATGAGCTATGCTTGCAATGGGAGGAGGGAGGAGCCTGGAGAGGTAACCAGCTGGGGGGGGGGGGTGTACTTGCACGGTCTGAAAATGGCAGCCCTGATTGGATAGAGTGAGTCTGTGCAGGTACACCCCCCCCCCCCCCCCCAGCTGGTTACCACTCCTCTGTACCCTTACTGCAGACTGCTAGTAATTCATTCATAACATCTAGTTGAAATAATAAAGGAATGGCACAACATAGAGACATAAGACTAGATGCTCCAGAATTGTTATTACACGGAGAATGCAGGAAGCTATTAAAACAGGCGTGTCAGGAGGGGTGACAGGTCCTCTTTAAGTTTAGGCTAGAGCCCCATTCTTACCCCCTGCTGCCTGCATTATCTCTTCTCTACCGTCTACGACATCACTTTTTGCATCTTTCTTGTGTTGTGACATCATTATATGTATTTTGACCGTGCTGTGAGGAAACATTTACATGGTGACATGTTTTCTGTTATTCATGTGCTATGCAGTGTGGTGTGCTTTATGTGTGTACTGTGACATCACTGGTTGTATAATGCCTGCACTGTATCATCACTGAGTAGAATATCTCTGTACTGTGACATCACTGTGTGCACCCTTCCTGTATTGTTATTGTCACATTACTGTGCACATTATCCTGTCATTATTACATTACTGTGTGTACTGTGTCTGTACTGTGACATCACTGTGTGTATAATGCCAGCACTGTATCATCACTGAGTAGAATATCTCTATACTGTGACATCACTGTGTGCCTTATTCCTGTATGGTGACATCATTTTGTACATTATTCCTGTACTGTGACATCACTGTGTGCATTTATCTTTGTGCTTTAGTAAGACCAATGCTGAACATTTCTGAAGTTGCTGATGAAAGAGGTCATGATAGCGGAGACCCATGCCAAGTTTTGCTATGAGGCCCCAGGGTTATTTGTTATGTCCATGGTTAGCCCTGGGTTCTCATGCAACATCCCCTGTAGAGCAAAAAAGTATGCAAAAAAAGCTAAAAAAAAATACTGAAAAGTAGAAAATCATTATTACATATGCAGGTTAAAAACAACACATAAATATACTGTGATTAAAAGTCAATCACCCAGACCCACCCTTGAGGAAGTATGTAGCATTTCTTACATGCAAATGATGGTGTAATCAAATAATGTAACAATGCAACATGCATATCCTCAGTACAATTAGCAATACAAAAAGTGTAAAAAAATGTATTGATGATATATTATATGCTCCATGACACCACCGTGGCCTGTGATTGGCTGTGGCATCCCTGTGACTCCCTGTTGACAGATCTTGATCTTGACACAAAGGGGAGCGGAAGTGCCAGTGCGGGAGCCACACAGACAGAATCCAGCTGTGGGGACCAGGTGAGAATCATCAATAGTGCGGTAGGTTGTGCCATAGACAACTTTTCACACCAAAGAATTTTCATTAATCACTCTAGCTCTCATTCCTCGTTGGATTTTTTTTTTTCACCTTATTTCAGTTTTCTCTTATCCCCTATGCTTGAATCCTACTTCCTGGTTTGTCATGTGACTTCTGTCCCATCATGCCTTAGGGCAGTGAGATGTGTCCTGAAATCAGCAGATCATGTGACACTAACCGCGCCCCTTGTTCTTACCAATGAAGCTTCCTACGTCCTACATTACAAGGCTCCAATGCAGGACGTAACCTACAGCAAATGAATATCAATACAGATTTGCCACAGGGCACAATGACAGGCTAGTATCTTTAGAATAAGGCAGTTTTGATAAATGGTGGTATTTGGGGAAAGTAATATTTGTTGGGCGTGATATTTATTTTAGTGGCACAATCCAATAACCAATAGGAGAAGCAGTATTATATTATCCCACAAAAAAATCGTACCCCACCCCACCACCCAGCTCCATTAACAGCAAAATAAAAAGTCATGAAGACTGTGGGGATTCCCTCTGGTAGATGGGGTGTGCGGACGCAGTACAGAGGCAAATTACCAGTTCTTAAATCAAACTTCTGTGTTTTTTCACACATAAAGCAAAAACAAAACATCACTTTGCAGTCTTGGTGTTAGTTCACACACAATGGAAAGTCCACATAGCAAAAAATCACCTTGTTGGCAGTTCTGCCTCCAGCAGTCTTTTAGGCTGCCCGTTTCCCTTACAGACGGGTCTGAGCCTTCCAGCACGGCACAAGCTTCAGATCCCAGCACACACAGCTCCTGAGCTCCACTGTCAGACTGAGGTAATCCCCCTCATCTGGCAGTGCTGGCTGGCTTTTAGGCCTGGAACATGGGGAGTAGTCACCCACCCGGCACTTTGACTACTCACAGTAAGAACCGTCCCGGATCAGCTATACAGTCATACTAAGTATTAAGGTGTCAAACACCAACTCCTGCTGACGCATAAAAAACGGCTATTACTCCACCAAGGCCAGGAACCCCGGTGACATGTACCTATCATCCACGATGATTCTTTGTACCTTCTTACAAGACACAAAAACAATTTTCATATATTTTCTTGTGCAAAAGTCATCAAACATTGAAAAACCTATACATATTTGGCGGCGCCATAATTACTGACTGGAAGAACAGGTATCGCCAGGAAGCAGAGACCAGGTCAGTGTCAGACTGGGAGCGGAAGAATCCCTACTTTTATTTTTTTAGCACTTTATGAAGAATGTTCTCCCTTTGGATCACCCCTCTAAATTACAATGGAGCTAATTCCATGTGAATCTTCAAGCATATCCTCAAGAGAAATGCGAGGTTCAGCCTTGGATTTCTCCCATGCATTCTCTGATAAATGCACAATGGATTTGCCTATAGCATATATCCTGTATCCACCCATAGGAGCCTCTGCTGTTAACCTGCTGAATTTTAAATCTAATTTTGCCATGGTTTATTCACAGCCAGTAAAGAAATACAGCAGTCACGTGTCCTATAGATTACCGCCGATTTCATCTATACTTGAACCATGACTGAATACAAATGATTCGTGGCTGATCTATTGCTGTGGCTGTGAGGCTCTATTACTGGTACGTCTCTTTCCTGATGACTTGTATTGCAGTGACTCTCCAGTTGTTACAAGACTACAACCCCCAGCATGCTTCAGTCTGTCAGGACTCGACAGGAGTTTCTCCAGTATTGGCTCCTACCACATTGTTTGGACCCACACCTTTAAAGGGGTTGTTCAGTGTTGGCCTTTTGTTGTTCAATTGCAACCCCAACCCGCTGAACCTGTTAAGAGAAGTATACTTCTTGTCTCTGCATGTAAACTTCTTGCATGGACAAGGTCACATGTGCCACTGTAGCCAATGACTTGCCTCAGCGGTGATGTATCCCCAATCCTCAAGCAGTATGTCACTGCTGGGTCATGTGCCGCTTGGGGACTTGTCACCTCCAGGCATCAGGTAAGTATACTTCCCTTCACAGATCCGGATGGGGTGTGGGTGCAATTTTAAAAAAAGTAATCAAAGTTGGTTAACCCCTATAGGGGTCGTTCACCCCTGGGAACCTTTTCTACAGACTCCCCGGCATGGCCGGACCCAATTTGGAAATCATACTTACCTGATCCCCACTGCTGGGTTCTGGCTCATCAGTGCACCGCTGGCTCTGCAGGTACCTGGTCTCCCTGCAGCGACATCCATTTTGACAGCTGCAGCCAATGACTTCCATGGTGGAGATGTGTCACCCAGTGACATGGTAGTGATAGTGCCATAGGCACTAATGCAGGCTTTAGAACTGTGCGCTGATAATAAGCTGGATGGTCCCTCTCCTCTCAAGTCCGCAGCATACAGCGTCCGTGGTTTCCAATAGGAATTTCCGATTTTGATTCATCTGACTACAGAACAGTTTTCAATTTTGCCTCAGTCAATTTTATCAGAGTTTTGGCCCAGAGGAGACAACTACGTTTCTGGATTGTGTTGTCGTATGACTTCTTCTTTGCATGATACAACTTTAACGTACATTTGTGGATCTCACTGCGAACTGACAATGATTTCTGGGAGTGTTCCTGAGTCTATAACATGCTCTTTTTATACTAGTCGTTTGACTTAGTAGCAAATTGCTGGTCCAGATGTTTTTTATTAGTACCACCTACATTTTCAGCCTTTTGTTGCCACTGCCCCAACTTTTTTTGAGATGCTTTGCTGCTATCAAGTTCTAAATTAGTTCATTTTCTATGTGTTCTATGATCTTTTGTGAATAAAACCTGGTCTATGAGATTTGCAAAGCCTTGCCTTCAGTTTTACATGTACAGTGCTGCCCATAATTATTCATACCCCTGGCAAATTTTGACTTAAAGTTACTTTTATTCAACCAGCAAGTCATTTTTTGACGGGAAATGACATAGGTGTCTCCCAAAAGATAAAAAGATGTACAATAGGCATTATTGTGGAAAAAAAAACATTTCTCAGCTTTTATTTACATTTGAGCAAAAAATTCAAGATGTTCCGCACTGTGGAAAATCTCAGAGGACGTGGTCGGAAGCCAAAAGTGACACCTGTGCTGGCCAGGAGGATAGTTAGAGAGGTGAAAAAGAATCTAAGGATCACCACCAAGGCCATCCTGGTGAATCTGGGCTCTGCTGGTGGCAATGTCTCAACAATCCAACGGACACTGCACACTGCTGGGTTCCACGGATGCAGACCAGGCACACAAAAGCTCGCTTGGCCTTTGCAAAAGCTTATATGGATAAAGAAGAAGACTTCTGGTCTTCTGTGTTATGGTCAGATGAAACAAAAATTTAATTGTTTGGTCACAATGATGTTTCCTTCATTTGGCGTAAAAAAGGAGAAGCCTTCAACCCAAAGAACACCATCCCCACTATCAAACATGGTGGTGGGAACCTACTGCTTTGGGGGTGTTTTTCAGCCAATGGACCAGGGAACCTAATCACAGTAAACGGCACCATGAAAAAAGAGCAATACATGAGGATTCTCAACAACAACATCAGGCAGTCTGCAGAGAAACTTGGCCTTGGTCACCAGTGGACATTTCAGCATGTCAATGACCCAAAACACACAGCAAAAGTGGTGAAGAAATGGTTAGCAGACAACAACATTAACGTTTTGGAGTGGCCCAGCCAGAGTCCAGACTGAAATCTAATGGAGAATCTGTGGAGGGAGCTAAAGATCAGGGTGATGGCAAGAAGACCCTCTAACCTGAAAGATTTGGAGCTCATTGCTATAGATGAATGGGCAAAAATACCTATGGAGACCTGCAAACAGCTGGTCTGCAATTATAGGAAGCGTTTGATTGCTGTTATAGCCAATAAAGGCTTTTCTATTGATTATTGAGAAGGACATGAATAATTTTGGACTGGACACTTTTTGCTCAAATGTAAATAAAAGCTGAGAAATGTTTTTTTCCACAATAATGCCTCTTGTACATCGTTTTATTATCTTTTTGGAGACACCTATGTCATTTCCCGTCAGAAAATGACTTGCTGGTTGAATATAAGTAACTTTAATTCAAAATTTGCCAGGGGTATGAATAATTATGGGCAGCACTGTATTTACATTTTACAGAGTCATAACTTTTTTGGAGTGGCATGGTGAAGCTGGACCTCAGTGGCTTTTGTAATACACTGTCGCCATCTAGTGGTTCATACTTTTAAGTGACTCTTTATTGAAGAAATTTGCAAAGCGTTTCTCCTGGGGCTTGTCCTTTTTATTTTTCAGATTGTCACATACTTTATTATGTTCTTTTATAGTCATGTCTTTTTTATCAGGACGTTGGGCAATAACATAATTGCTGCCATTGCAACTAATATAGAAACGTGGATGGCAATTGTCAGTACATAATAACATTATTGACTTTGACGAAAGACTGCCTTGATCAGGCAAAACATTTAGGTTATAGACCAGAAATGAAGTCCTGGCCTAAACATGACTGCACTTTTTACATAATTCTCATTTATTTCAAGAAGGAAAAACAATGCATGCCCAATGTCAGGAATAGTCAGATGTAGGAGAGTAGCTATCAGGGGTGCAGTCTCACCTAGGCCCTGGCTGCAGGGGTAACCAAGAGCCCCTTTGCCACATAAGAAGACATCAGTATTATAAATGTCACAAATTCTGCAGAACAAACCACATCAGAGTCAACAATGGGTCATCATCAGACTACTGTGTCTGAAAGGTATTCTGTGCTACCATAGAAATAGACTATGTTCCCCTACACACTGTGCAGGCAAGACCTCAGAATTAATCCAGATCCAAGACCAAACCTCAAAATAATTTCAGACCCCAGACCAGACCCCATAACTAATTTAGATACAAGACCTCAAAATTCAGATCAAACTAATAAATTACTTTAGTCCCCAGATCCCTAAATTAATTTAGACCCCAGACCATGCCCCTCCATTTACCATACCACGCTTCACTCCTTTTTCCTCTTACATTTTGGATACTACTGCACACAGGGAGTTTAAAAGGATTTTCTTTTGGATAGGTCATCAGTATCTGATTGGTGGGGGTCTGACACCTGGGATCCCGGCCAATCAGCTGCTTGAGAAGGCTCCGGTGCTCCAGTGCTCCCGCACAGCACCCTACATTATATAGCAGCTGTGCTTGGTATCACAGCTCAGCCTCATTCACTTCTATGGGACTGAGCTGCGCAAAGGCCATGTGATGAACGTGATGTCACATGGTCTAGGAGAAGCTGATTGGTGGGGGTCCCGGATGTCAGACCCCCACCGATCAGATACTGATGACTTAGCCAGAGGATAAGTCATCAGTAGAAAAGTCTTGGAGAACCCCTTTAATGCCGGCCAATGTTAGTAAGTTCTGTGCATGCTGTGAGCAACAGTTTCTGGAAGGGAAGACCAAAAGGGAATGAGGAGTAGGGATCGACCGATATTGAGTTTTTTAGGGCCGATACCGATAATTTGTGAACTTTCAGGCCGATAGCCGATAATTTATACCGATATTCTGGGAATTTTCATTTTTGAAAATAAATAAATAAATTCCCACAAATCTGCTGAAAATTAATGTTTATTGTTAATGTGTATTTTTTTTTTGTAAATCTTTCTTTTTCATTTATATTTAATATTTTGGTGTTTTTTATTTTTGTAACTTTTTTTTTTTAACTATCTTTTAGCCCCCTTAGGGACTAGAACCCTTGTCCTATTCACCCTGATAGATCTCTATCAGGGTGAATAGGAGCTCACACTGTCCCTGCTGCTGTGTGCTCTGTGCACACAGCAGCATGGAGCTTATCATGGCAGCCAGGGCTTCAATAGCGTCCTGGCTGCCATGGTAACCGATCGGAGCCCCAGCATAACACTGCTGGGGCTCCGATCGGAGGAGCAGAGGAGAGGGGATCCTTTGGGGGGGGCGCACTGCGACTGGGGTGGGGGGGCCCTATGCGCCACCACTGCTTAATACTGGGGGGGAGGGGGGGCGCACTGCGACTGGGGTGGGGGGGCCCTATGCGCCACCAATGCTTAATACTGGGGGGGAGGGGGGGCGCACTGCGCCACCAATAGTTAATACTGGGGGGGCGCACTGCGTTTAATCTCTAATTTATTCATATACAGGAGGCGGGAGCTGCAGAATCACATAGCCGGCTCCCGACCTCTATGAGCAGTAGCTGCGATCCGCGGCACCTGAGGAGTTAACTGCCGTGGATCGCAGCTACAGCTCATAGAGGTCGGGAGCCGGCTATGTGATTCTGCAGCTCCCGCCTCCTGTATATGAATAAATGAGAGTTTAAGCTTCATTGGTGGCGCAGTGGCCATAGCTCCTCCCCTCCTCTTGTCCCCTGTCCTCTCATTGGCGGCAGCAGCACAGGGGGAGGAGACACTGCTCCTTCTCCCCTGTGCTGCTAAGGGGAACACGGAGAGAGCTGTCAGCAGCGCGATCTGTGTTCCCCATACGCTATCGGAATATCGGCAAAATAAATGCCGATACCGATAGCGTTCAAAATCCTGAATATCGGCCGATAATATCGGTAAATCCGATAATCGGTCGATCCCTAATGAGGAGTGGTAAGGGATACCGGCTATTATCAGAAAATGGTCAGCACTGGGCCTCCTTGTGTCCATGGGCCATATAGTGGCCCCTGAGTGACTAAGAGGGAAAAATAAAGAGAGAAGCCGGCATCAGATGTTTTTTCTCAGGCGCCTTCACCTGTGTTGATCTCGGCCTGCGGTTTGGTGTATAGTGACATCCATTTCTTTGCATTATATCTGTCTCCTAATGCAAGGGGTGCCTCCCTCTAGGGGCCTATATAACGCGTGACCTGAGTGGTATAGTGCGGCCTAAAATGTCTCTTTATGTGTGTCACGGTGCTCCTACCTGGATACCGCTGGACCCCAGGCTTTGACTCTGAAGTAATAAATAGGGGGAATAATTGAGGAATTTGAAAGAAAGATTGAGTCCAGACATTGTATGTTGTTGAACAGCAGCTTTACTTTGAATAAGCATTCATCAAAACAATCTTCAAGCTCTGTCTTGGTTCCAGCAGGCTTTAGCATTAAACAGTCAGGCTTCTTCAATGACTCTGCTTGCTTTCTCTCTCTTTGCTGTACTGATAAGCTGAATAGGTAACTTGGCTTCCTCTTTATGCTGCACTTTCTCCCTGTAGTCTGACTCTAGGTGATGCCAGGGAACTTTCCTTCTGGCTCCTGAGGCTTCAAGCTTTGGCCTCCATAGCAAGCAGAGCTTAAGGTGCTCTGGCTGGTGTGGGCAGGTCCAGCAGAGACGTGCCTCTGCACACCCTTCCCTGTCCAGGGAAGACCTAAAAGCTAACTGAAACTGGTCCCCACCCTTCCTGCAGGAAGTAGGACTAGTCCACTTCGCTCCAGAGGGGGTGGGGTTAGAATGGAATGGAAAGCTCCATTCTACCTAAGTACAGCTCTGCCGTGTTTGCTGCCACCTGCTGGTAAACCAGGCACATTACATGAACATAACAGTGGCAAACAGATTAGGAATGCACATTGTAGAGGACCTGGAAAAAATACATAGATGGCATTGGTGTTAGCCCAATAAAGACAGTAGCAGGGTGCAGGAGTGGTAACACCACTCTGGGGTATTACACTAACAAGATGTGAATGGTGTCAACTAATTCTAAGAAAGCATCAACTTGATGGACATCTTTGTCTCTTCACCTAGCTATGTGGTTTTTGAAGCTTTTTTTGAGCTTTCATTCTCTCTTTTTACATTTAGGAGACAGATCAATGAATAATTCTAGAACAGCATGTTTTTTTACTGTAAATTTTGATTTAAATTTTGAAAATGTATAAATAAGAATTAATATTGTTTGTTAACAATAAAAGATTGTACAATTTCTAGTTTTTCTACAATAAAGATTTTCCTTTAATACATTTATTTGTGGTGTAATTCTTATTAGTATATGCTTACAGGTGTAGGGTAAGACTAGGGTAAAACTGAGGTGAGGGAGGGTATGAGATAATTTATCTGGCTTTACCTTGAGGAAAGTAAATCAGGTCAAATTTCATAATTGTATCTTTGTATGTTTTATATATTTTAATGAAGTTATTGAAAGAGGAAGTATTCTATCAGAGGCAAAAGCCAGATTATAAAGGATGGAGAATATAAAGTAATAAAGCAAGGGAAATTAAAAGGAAAGGGGTTGTTGGACATGCCGATTTTGCAAGAGTGAGGTTTCTAAAACAATCTGGTCGATCTAGATCTAAATGATATACAGTATGGAAAATATAGACACAACCCATGGATACTGCTGGGTATATATCAATATATACTGTGTATTTGATGTAACTAATATACTGCAATAGTATCACTGGATTTTAGATGCTTGAATCAGTAATAGAGATATATAATGTAAAGTAATATGAATTATACAATATAAAAATAATAAAGTAGTACAAAGCTTTATAGTTATGCACTTAAATAGGGGTTGTTCATGAGAAATCCCTAGTAGCAACCAACAGGAAAGTTGCCTACCCCTTTACTATATAAGAACCTCCCCAGCAGCCATTTTCAGCTGTATTTTTGCAGTTCTGAGAGAGAGAGCAGTGACATTGCTGTGCTCTGTGCTTTCATCTGGATCCTATTCCGTATCCATTTACATTAGATAGATAGTTATCTTATATATATATCATACAGATAGTTAATGGAAGATAGTCAGTGTAGGTTAGATAGTGATATAGTGTAGCTGATAGGTTCCAGTGCAGGGTGTTAGGTAGTGTGATAGGAATTACTGTTTCTCTGCTGTCCATACATACATGCTACAGACACAGTGCTGTGATGTCACAGCAATACTTAGTGCACTAATCAGTAATATCTACTCAGACCTGATAAAATGTGAAGTTGCATGTATAGCGGAAAAAATATGCGCATCATTAGTGCCGATTTGCGCAATCGCAAAAATATTGACTGGAGATCACGAATTCTAGAATTTGCTAATTTATTGCGAATATTATGCGGAAAATTTGTATAATATATTGCAAAAACTAATATTGCCTATGCCGCTCATCACTGGTAAGAGCTATTGTGCTGTTTTTGCATCTGGTTTTATTTGACATTTTCAGCAATTAAATCAATAATTTAAGAAATGCAATAAGTAAAACAAAGCTTAAATGATTTTATAATCACAGCAGACCTGTGGTACATTTACCTACTGCCATAAATCTGGTCGGTTGTTAACTAATTATTGATTTGTACACTAGAGGTCATTGTTGTCTGCTGAGTGGTTGACAATCAGGTAGAATTTTTTTATAGTATATATGTATACAATATATATAGTAGAGAGAGAGAGAATTTTTTTCGAGAAGACGTAAGAAGTGCCAATACAAATATATAGTATAAAGCAATTTAAAGGTGTATTTGGCAAACCCCCCTCCTGGGCAGACCTACAAAGGGAAGTATACTTACCTGCTTCCCGACCGTGACTCTCAGCTCCTTCACTTGTATAGTGACCTGCTCACATCATGACAAATGGTCACATGATGCAAGGGGTGCAGGTTGCTGCGGCCAGTGATTGGCTGCTGCAGCGTCAAGCCAGAAGTTTACATCCAGGGACCCAAGCAGAGCAGCGAAGGCCGGAGAGTGCAGGAGCCAGCATCGGGAAGAAGGTCAGTATGCTTCCCTTTGCAGGTCTGGCCACGAGGGAAGTTGTACCTCTCTGCCAGCCCCCCCCCACCTCCCAAAATGTGCACAACCCCTTTAATGTTAATTGCAAATTAGGTTTAGTATATAAATTGGTTATTTGCAGTCTTCAATTTCATAATTGTCAGTCATTTGACTCTTGAATGGAGGCGCTTCTCTCACGACATTAAGCTTAAAGGGGTTGTCCAGTTTGAAGAGGAATCCGGACAATTCAGGTGATCAACCCGTAATAAATAGACGAATACTTAGCTAACAGATCTCATGCCACTGCTCCAGTGCTCCAGCATGGCTCTGTTTTCTGCACTGCGGTGTCCCAGAGGACCACTGGAAAGGGTTAACATTTGCTATTATGCGTTAAAGACACTCTGTCTCCAAGATCAACCCTAGCTGAGTAAAACGATACCTGTACTGCCATTCTAGGTGTCGGCGTTGTGGAGAAATTAAGTCTTTTATTCATATACAAACGAGCAGTTCGAGCACCAAGAGGCGGGCTTATGTGATTTGAGCACTGCTCCAGCGATGCCCCTGGTGCTCCAAACACGCCCCCTTACCCTTAGACAGCGATAGACTTCACATCTAGTGC
This sequence comes from Bufo gargarizans, assembly GCF_014858855.1. Taxonomy (NCBI): domain Eukaryota; kingdom Metazoa; phylum Chordata; class Amphibia; order Anura; family Bufonidae; genus Bufo; species Bufo gargarizans. Next base: position 439,008,516 of record NC_058084.1, on the reverse strand, counting down.
TCAGTTCTTGCTCCTTATGCACCCAATCTTCTGCTTCTTGCCTAGCAGCAAAGATAATTAGTGCGCATGCGCCTTTGATGTCATTCCACCCAGAAGTGGATGCGCCATTGGCTACATCTGCTGTCACCTCCACTTCCCCATAGAATGACGTGAATGGCATGCACACTAATCATCTTCACTGTGTTTGCAAACAAGTTCGCAGGACCAAGAACTCAGTGCTAGATGTGAAGTCTAGCACTGTGGGCATGTTTGGAGCACCAGGGGCATCGCTGGAGCAGTGCTCAACCCACATAAGTCCGCCTCTTGGTGCTCCAATTGCTGATTCGCATACAAATACAATTTCTTCACATCGCCGGCACCTACAAAGACAGTACAGGTATCGTTTTACTCAGCTAGAATGACCCTACCAGGATATATGTCTGTTTTTATACGGTTGATCCTGGTGACAGAGCCTCTTTAATGTACTTTCCATGCTTTGAGTGTGATTCCAAGAGCTGAATATGGGTACAATTGCTTTGTTATTGTGCCCTACTCAGCAGAAGGAAGGCTGGACCTGCCCACTCTGAAGGAGTAGCGAAGGAGTAGCTTGTGCAATGTGAGGCCTACTACAAGAATTCTCCATCCCTACATGCTGAGGACAAGTGACAAATTTCTGAGAGAAAGAACAGATATTCACAGTCTGTTGAGGACCATAAGGGACTTTGCGTAATAGGAAAGGTAATGCTCGTTTATGGCTATGGACTTTGCTGCTTGTGGAAAGAGTTAACTGCCTCCAGCACCCACCACACTACTACAGTGGATTATCTACCTGTTTGAGGATCTACACCCACTGCAGGAATTTTTTGTACATATTGTGAATTTGTGGTCGACTGGGAAGTTGTCTAGAGAGACTGGAAGAGACTAACCTTATCCTCACAAGTGTTACATGCCAAGAATACCTCAGTAAAGCTTGTTGAACTTTTTACTTAACACCTGCACTGCTTGCTCGTCATACTAATGGGTTAGCATGTCTCCATTTTGTCTGGAAGGATTTTGATATTCCCTCTATTCTACTTAAACATTTAATTAAAAATAAAAATAAATCTTCAAGGAATGTATTCGTAAAAATAGTTGGAAACCAGATCCCTACTGGGAAAACTGGAGTGGTGACGTGGGATCTGCCAGTAATTATCTATTCTTTACTACAGGTCGATCGCCTGAGATGTCCAGGTTCCTCTTTAAACTGAATTAAACCCTCTAAGTCAAATGTGAAAACTGGGCTCAAATGCAGTGGAAACCCTGTCACGTTTTAGATCTCCAACTTGGTGAAAGGCAGGAACATAAATATATGGGGTGTAGAGCAGGCAACTACATCCAGGCCTGAGGGGGCCTGAAAGATCCCTCTGCCCCATATTAGGATTAGGAAAAGTGATGGATCATAGTTGGGGGTGATGTTACACATTTTTCATCGAGCCCTGACCCCTCTGAGTCAATGCTGTCCGTAGAGGACATGGGTTCCCATTGCAAAGATAAAAATAAGGCCCCTCTCAGGAGCTGTCTGACATCATAACACTGAATAATGTATTTCATAAAAATTCTCCATGATTTCTAAGCCTAGTGGCAAGTAGCATTATTTAAGTAACAAGACCCATTGCTATAGGGGAACCCACCTCACTGGTCGCCTATGAAAATTCTGTATTAACAAAGCCCTATAAAACACTCATCCCACGCGGTCTCCACTTTTTCACTGTGAGCTGAGCATAGGGAGAGATGTGACAAGCGCTCATATGCTAGGGACAGTGTTGCTGAAAACGATTAATATAAGAATATTGAGAGGCAGAGAGCAGGGAGACTGCAGGGGAAGGGGCAGGGAATGTGTAGGGAGAGTGCAGGGAGGCATATGCAGCATCAGTTTTATTAATTTATTCCTACATCAGCCGTAAATTTTATTCAATACCATTAAGATGGACGCTTTTATTATTCCACTGCCAGCGTGCCAACCAATACCATCCAGTCTGCACCCCTTGGGGGGGTGGCAGATATTAATGATGACCATCCTCATCTTTTCCTGGCTTTACTTCTTCCAAATCGTCCTTCAAAGTCTCCATGTCCTAGTAAAGTCAGCGAGGCGCAGAGAGAGGAGGAGCTGGATGTTCCTTATGACATATTCTCATCGATATTAGATGATGTGGAAAAGAAGGAAAAGCAGATGGCAGAAGAAGGGCTCCCACCTGTAGGGCAGGAGAGCGCTGGGGTTGGAGAAGTGGGTATGTCAAAGCTGATTAATATTCTGTGTTTACTGTCAAATAACCTGCAGGAGATTGCAGACAAGAACAGCATTAATATGCATATAGTCCCCCCCCCCCCATCTAAGCAGCCAAACCCCATAACAGCAACAGCCTCTGTTTAAATGTTTAATGAAGATTTATTAAATTAAATGCGGTTGCAGGCTAATTGGCAGAGTGGCCTGGGTATACCTAATTTTTAGGGGTGGGTTAGCAAAGAGAAAATTACTTACTGGCTTCCCGGCGCTGGCTCCCCTCTCCTGCTCGTGCAGGCCTGTGATGCTCTGCTGATCTCCATCGATAAGAACATCCGGTTTGACATTGCTGTAGCCACTCACTGGCCGCGGCGGTGTCCAGCTCCCCTTGCCTCATGTTACCATTTGTCATGCCGCAAGATGATCCGGTCTCAACAGCAGCCAGTGATTGGCTGCAGCGATGTCAAACCAGATGCTGATATCAATGGAGATTAGTGGAGCATTGCAGGTTTGCAAGAGAAGGAGTGGGGAGCCGGCACAAGGAAGCAGGTGTCATTTTCCTTTCGGAGATACGGCAACCGCTTTAATGTTGGGAGGGGGACTTAGTGGCCTGGCTGCAACTCCTATAGCTACACCAATGATTATAAGCAAATTGCATTCATGTTGATAGCCATGCCAAACACAACCCATGTAGATGAGAAATTAGCCCAGGTGCATCAATTGCACCGATACAAGTTGCACATAGAGCATATGCATCCCTCATGAGTGGGTCTTCATGCCTAAGCAACACCTATTTTTTTTGAGAATTGCAATACCCACGCGTTGAGACTATTCTCCCTGCTACTGTCTCTAATTGCTACTAATAATGTAATCTTTGTATTTATTCCAGGTCCTCCTACACTGTGCATTCCTAATATTGCTATGAAACCTATTTCATGCACTATGACTGGTTGTCCAGCTGATGGCAGCATTTGGGCAGAAGTGGGCTAGTCCTGGGGCTGCAGGAAGCATTTTGTCAGTCTTTTTTAAGTGTTGGAAGCAGATGTGTACAGATGGAGCAGTGAGGGGAAGGCCCCCCTCCTGCAGCAAGAGTCTCTCAAGAGGGAAGCAGCTTATAGAGCACCATGACTCCTTACAGACTAAGGCTACTTTCACACTTGCGGCAGAGTGATCCAGAATGCAGTTCTGTCGCCGAAACTGCCTGCCAGATCCGGCAAAACGTACGCCAACTGATGGCATTTGTAAGACTGATCAGTCAGAAAAATGCATTGGAATGCCGGATCCGTCTTTCCGGTGTCATCCGGAAATATGGATCCAGCATTTATTTTTTTCACGGATCCGGCATTCCGGTATCTTGAATGCCGGATCCGGCACTAATACATTCCTATGGAAAAAAATCTGGATCCGGCATTCAGGCAAGTCTTCAGTTTTTTTGGCCGGAGATAAAACCGTAGCACGCTGCGGTTTTATCTTTTACCTGATCAGTCAAAAAGACTGAACTGAAGACATCCTGGTACATCCTGAACGGATTGCTCTCCATTCAGAATGCATGGGGATTAAACTGATCAGTTCTTTTCCGGTATAGAGTCCCTAGGACGGAACTCAGGGCCGGAAAAGAAAAACGCAAGTGTGAAAGTACCCAAAGAGATAAAGTATTGCGAGGGAGACAACATCCAAAGGCACCCCACTCCAAAAGTACCAGAACAGTCCTTAAGTCCAGCTGCCAGACTAAAGTCGGGTTTAGCACAGCAGAGGAAGGTAAAGCAGAATATCCTAGTTTGCCTGACAGTTCATGCCAAAACTTGTTGGAGCCAAGAGAAAGACCACTTTGTGTACTGATGCAAGATGGTTCAAGTAAAGCTGTTGAACTTTATGAAGTCTGGACTCAAATTATTCTCCACCTCCACCATTACTCTCCCCTTTATTGCTCCGGAGCCTAGCCCTGGGGATCGACGGTATCCAGGTAGGAGCACCGTGACACACACAGAGACTATTAAGGCTGCACTTCACAACTCAGCAATTCCTATAAACCTGGAAGACAATCAGCCCTGGGGGGCGGCACATTGCAAGAGCACGTGAAGTATATTCTCACCTTATCCTGCCTTAAGAACTGTGAATTTGGGCTCAGTTCTTTTGCTCCTGTTTTAAACTCAAATGTTTCAATAAAGTGTTTTTTATTTAGATTTTTAAGCTTTTCACAAGGCAGTGACGGCCTCATACACAGTAGGAAATAATTGTCATACAAGCCTACTGTGTGTTCCAATATATTTATCTTTTATTCTTTTTCTTTTAAATACCAAGTCATAGAGAGATGAGCACATATAACAATACATATGTCAATACATTTAAAACGATATGTCACTTCCATATTATAACGACATACATGTATATAAAGACAGCTATATCCGAGGTTATCCTGACATTAATATCATTTCTTTGACACATATCAAGGCTCATCAACTCTACCCCCAAAAACACTAAAAAAAAAAAGAGCCCACTTCCCCCCTCCCTTATCCCCCACCCACCCATCACATCTGGTCTGGTGTGGCAGCCCCCGCGGGGCGATGGAGCACTCTTGCCCCCGTCTGAGGTATCTCTCAAAGTTTTGTAATGTCAAGTCCAATTAATATGGGCCGTGCTGGTGATATTTATTATCCAAAAATATGGGGCATATTTATTAATGCGGGAGTGTAACCACAATGATGGCACTAGGGGGTCATCAGTTCCAGTCTGAAAATTTCTTCTCACCATATCCGCTCTCTCTATGCGCCCATTTCAGTAGCATAGTTCACCCCACGTCGCTTCATACTCTCAAAGTTTGTTATTCTTGTCATTAAGGTTTGCCATTCATTAGTTGTCGGAGGTCTATCTTTCACCCACTGTCTCAGGATTATTACCTTGGCCAATAGAAAACCCTTCAACCAATAGGCCTGTTCATCTTTGGTTTTTTTGTTTTTGTATTCGGGGGGGAAAAGACCGAGCACAACTACTTGAATGGTTAAGGGGGGGCTATCTCTATTTTGTGCCGTCATTATCTGAAATATACTATCCCAAAAGATCCTAATCACGGGGCAATCCCACAGCATGTGTACAAGCCCGGCGGCTACAAGGGAGCATTTCAAGCAACTAAATTCTAAACCTTTATTGCTATACACTTTGGATAAAAGGCTCGGAGTGACATATAAACGGTGTATTATTTTAAATTGTAACAATCGATATTGTCGTGAAGAGGAAGCCTTCTTGATGTTTTGATATATTTCCCGCCATTGTGAGGGATTACATTCCCCTATATCCGCATTCCACTTATCTACACTTTTAAATTTAGTGGTTGTACTTAGTTCCTCGATAAATCTCCTATAGATTGGTGAAATCTTAACTTTATTCCCAACTAAATTATAACAAAATACTAAAAACCCCGGAGTGTCTTTTATAAAAGGTGTTTTTTTAAGCGTGCATGCTAATGCGTGTTGTAGTTGAAAGTATCTATAGTGCTCTAATGTAGTTATTGGTGTCTGTTGAATCAGTTCCCTTATTGATTTAATTTTCCCTTTCGTATATATGTGTGAAACTAATGTGATACCTTTTCGAGTCCAATATTCATTTGCATTAAGTGTCAAGAATTCTGTTAACACGGGATTATCCCATATCGGGGAGAAGTCCAGAATTTGCGGGGCCAAAGTCAATTTCTTGATCTTGTTCCAAACTTTCTGTAGCGCGGCCCCGATGGGGCAAGACTGATTTGCACGCTGGAGAGTTCCGGTTTCAAGTATATTAAATATATTGTATGTGTGTTGTTGTCGTTGCCCTAGAATATGGGATAGTAATGCTCCATCTCCGGTGCTAACGCACCATTGTAGTTGTGCCCACAAGTAGTATATTTGAAAATGAGGCAGACCTAGGCCTCCATTGCTAGCTGGCATTCGCAGGTATTGTAATTTAATGCGGACCCTTTTCCTGCCCCATATCAGGTCGTTTATCAAGCGATCAATCAGATTGAAAACACTGTCCTCAATCCAAGCTGGGCAAGAGCTTACCGTATACAGTATCCATGGCAGTAAAATCATTTTAATCAGCGCAATCCTATTTATCTGCGACAGTGGGAGTTTCTGCCAGATCCTTATTTTTTCTTTTATCTTCCCAACTAAAGGAATAATATTTAACTTGTTGTAATCCCTAATGGTGTTGCTAATTTTTATCCCAAGATAATCTAAATGATCTGTTGGAGCAATGATTCTGACCCGTAGGTCATTCGGGGGAGGCATCCGATTGAGGGGGAAGAGTACAGACTTTGCCCAATTTATCGCATAACCGGCAGCTCTGCCGAATTCCTCTGTTATCCGTATAACATCGGGGACATTTCTCCATCCATCATTCAGGTAGAGTAACACATCGTCTGCATATAAGCAGATCTTATCATCCGTGCCCTTCCCCCCAAAGCCCACTATGCCAGGTTCTGCACGTATCCTGCAGGCGAATGGTTCCATAAAGATCGAAAAGAGGAGCGGAGAGAGTGGGCACCCCTGACGCGTCCCCCGCTTTAGGGAAACGGCAGGGGTGAGTACCCCATTAACCTTAATTCTGGCGGTAACATCACTGTATAGCAATTTAACCCATCCTATAAATTTATGACCCAAGTTCATCCTATACATAACGCGCCAGAGGAAGGGCCACTCCACCCGATCAAACGCCTTAGCGGCGTCTAATGACAGGATGGAGTGGTCCTCCCCCCCCCCAATCTGGATATTGAGAATGGTCCGACGTATATTAGTCTGTATCTGTCGCCCAGGTATAAATCCAGTCTGGTCAGCATGGACCAACCGGGCTATTACTTTTTTTAGCCTATTGGAAAGAACTTTTGCGATCACTTTATAGTCCGCGTTAAGCAGTGATATAGGGCGATAGTCCTCAACCTTATTGCCATTTTTTCCTTTCTTAAGGATCAGTGTGACTGTTGCCTCAGTCATGGACGGGGGCAGCTTTCCACATTCACTAGATCTATTCAGGACCTGTAATAATCCAGGGAGGAGTACCCCCGCGTGGCATTTATATATGCCAAACGGGAGTCCATCCGATCCGGGCACCGAGGAGCCCCGGGTCTCTTGCAAGGCCGCCTGTAGCTCCCCCAAAGAAATGGGGGAGCCCAGGGCGGCCGAGTCCGAGTCCGACAGTACCGGGATCTTGACCTGTTTTAGAAAATCGTCTATCTGAGGTCCTGCATCCGCCACACCAGAGCGATACAAATTATCAAAGTATTTAAAGAACTCTCCCTCCATCTCCACTCCTCCTTCCAGTCTACGCCCATCACCTGTCAGTAGTTGTTGGATCTTTTGGGGGGGTCTTTGATTCACAATAATAGAGGTCAGTAGCCTACCCGGAGTGCCACCCTCACAAAAGTCTTTATATCCCATGAAGAATAGTTGGTTCTGAGCTTTCTCCCTCATAAAGGTGGTGTATTGATCTTTGGCAGATTTTAGCTTGGTGCGTATACTAGCATCATTTTGTGTTCGAATACAGCCCTCCAGGTATGCAATATTTACCTCCAGCTTTCTTTGTTCCTCAAAGAAAACATTTTTTTTCTTTTTTATTCGGGAGAAGTATATCCCGCGTATAAATGCCTTCATAGCGTCCCAGACATAATGAGCATGTGCGGTGCCGATGTTTTCCTGCCAAAATTGTGTAAGTTCTTTATCAATCCCAGCAGAATCATTTAATATAGTTAGCCAGTGTTCATTCAATCTGAACGACCTGCTAATACCGGCTTGTTGTCCGGTCTTCATCACCAATAAAATTGGTGAATGGTCAGAGATGCCGTGTATCTCATATGTCATTTTTAGAATAGATTCAAGCATCTCACCATTGGCCAAGGCAATATCAATCCTGGACATAGCACTATACGCTTTGCTAAAGCAAGAAAACGCCTGTTTATTACCATAGAGCCGTCTCCAAACATCTGTTAATCCCATCTCCTCACAAAACCCTCGAAGTAAGGCATGCTTTCCCTGCGTACTTTTCCGGGCAGATGAAAATCTATCTAGCCCCGGATCCAGTACGCAGTTAAAGTCGCCACATATTAATACCGGAGACCGCTCCCTACTATGCAGGAAGAGCGTGAGTTGCTTTAAAACAGTCATTGTAAATGGTGGCGGGATGTACAAAAAAGCCAGGACACACTTTCTGCCATTCCATTGAGCGTAAAGAAAGATGAATCTCCCATCCCTATCGATCAACTGGTCAAGCGGAATAAAATCGATACTCTGATGTACATACACACTGATCCCACGGGAATATGGCGAGAAGCCAGAGTGGAACTGATGCCCCGCCCATCTCTTTATTAAGTATTCTGGAATGTTTGGTGTAGCATGCGTCTCCAATAGGGCCACTATTGCAGGGAGGTGACGGTTAATCAAATCAAAAACCACTACCCGTTTCGTTCTATCCGCCAGCCCACGCACATTCCATATCATAACTCTATTTTTAATCATGTCATGAATTGTAAAGGAGGCGTCCATCGCCCCCCGCGGGCAGCCGCACCCAGACCAGAATCCACCCCCACCTACCACCCACCCCACCCACTTGGCACCCACCCCCTACTGTGTGTTAACCCAAATACATCCTAATGTACACAAACATAGAAGAGGATTCTTTACGGTAAGAGCAGTGAGACTATGGAACTCTCTGCCTGAGGAGGTGGTGATGGTGAGTACAATAAAAGAGTCCAAGAGGGGCCTGGATGTATTTCTGGAGTGTAATAATATTACAGGCTATAGCTACTAGAGAGGGGTCGTTGATCCAGGGAGTTATTCTGATGCCTGATTGGAGTCGGTAAGGAAATTTTTTCCCCTTAAGTGGGGAAAATTGGCTTCTACCTCACAGTTTTTTTGCCTTCCTCTGGATCAACTTGCAGGATAACAGGCCGGACTGGATGGACAGATGTCTTTTTTTGGCCTTATGTACTATGTTACTATGTAATGTGGATGAGGATGCTGTCCCTCGATATCCGCTGTTGGAAATCAATACTCCGCTTTTTGACTTTTAAAATGTTCAATCCTTCGTTCAACCGAAGCCAAAGCAAAGCCTTTATCTCCTTATGACAGATTGACCACTGAATTTCTTTGAGTAAGCAGTGAAGGTAATGGAGGTACACTTCATATCTTTTCAAATTCCCAGTCTTCCAGCTGGTAATGCATGTGGACATCAGAACAAGGGGAAGAATAAACTAGTATTTGTTGCCGTTACTAGGAGTGGTAGAGGTTTGTCATACCATCCATTTTAAGGAAAGAAAGACAGTTGCCATAATAAAATATTAAGTACTTTTTACATTATATAATCTTGCTTTTATGGACAGTATAGCAGAATGTGTGCACTTTATGGCAGCTGAAAGGAAGGAGAATTAATTGACAGAGACATGCCGTAGATTATAACAGCCTCCGAGAAGTGCTGCCCATTTCCCCAGGCACCAGGGAATGGCAAGGGATCTGTATGCAGAGCCTTAGGGTACTTTCACACTAGTGTTATTCTTTTCCGGTATTAAGTTCTGTCTTAGGGGCTCAATACCAGAAAAAAACTGATCAGTTTAATCCTAATGCATTCTGAATGTAGAGCATTCTGTTCAGTATGCATCAGGAGGCATCAGTTCAGTCCTTCTTACGGTATTTGGCCAGAGAAAATACTGCAGCATGCTGCAGTATTTTCTCAGTCCAAAATTCCAGAACACCTGCCGGAATTGAAATGTATTAGTGCCAGAACCGGCATTAAAATTGCCGCATTGACGGATTGCCGCATGCGCAGACCTTTAAAAATGTGAAAATAATAAATACCGGATCCGTTTTTCCAGGTGACACCAGAGAGACGGATCCGGTATTTCAATGCATTTGTCAGACGGATCCGCATCCGGATCCGTCTACAAATGATAATCGTTTGCATACGGATTTCCGGATCCAGCAGGCAGTTCCAGCAACTGAACTTCCTGCCGGATCCTCACAACGCAAATGTGAAAGTACCCTTATCTATGTACAGCACAGTATAGCTTTTCTGCCTTATCTACTTATGCCTCCAACTTTACAACAGATATTCCTCACCCTCTTCTGACTCTGTCTCAGTCTACACAGCAAAGCATAAAAGTCAGCTGCAGAAAACTGAGTGTCAGCTTATTGTGTCTTATTTAAAGGGCAGTGATCCTCCCTTACTGGTGGCAGTACTAGATGCTGGCAACGTCTATGAATGTGGCAGGCTGCTGCCTGCATCCTGTGGGAGGCCTCCTGGGCAGCATTCTTGGGCACAGACTCCCTCCCAGCATCTTAAACGGCCAGCGCATATGTGTTCAATTACTTTCCCAGTGTCACAACCAGACAGCTGAGAAGCTCTGACAGAGCCCTTTCAGAACCTCCTCCTTGAGTTTTCTTTGTTGTGGTATTCAGTTCCTCATCTCGTTAGCCTCTCTCAGCTGTCATGTAGTTGGACTGATTGCTTCCCTTTAAATTCCTCCCCATAATGCTTTACTGGGTGGCTTATACTTCTTCCTGGAGTGTGTGTGCATGCTGATCCTGTTTCCCAGTCTGCTATAAAGCTAAGTGCTGTACATTTATCTATTATTTTCTGTTTGCTGGATCCCAGGTGACCCTGACTCCCTCCGTGTCTGGTGTAGGGAGCCGGTGGTCGTGTCCCCTCACTATTGTAGGGTGTTCAGGGGTTATATAGTCGAGGTACGTGGATATGCAATCATCCACCTTTGGGATCTTTGCATAGACTGAGCAGCCAGAGAAAGTCCTAGGTCTTGTGCAGGGGTCTCCCTTTTGGTTCCTTAGCTTTGGATCCAGTGAGTCATATATGCATGTTGCTTTGTCTTGTTTCCTGTACACCGTCCGTGACATTATAAGCCGCCCAGTAAAGCATTATGGGGAGGAATTTAAAGGGAAGCAATCAGTCCAACTACATGACAGCTGAGAGAGGCTAACGAGATGAGGAACTGAATACCACAACAAAGAAAACTCAAGGAGGAGGTTCTGAAAGGCCTCTGTCAGAGCTTCTCAGCTGTCTGGTAGTGACAGTAGTTGTGGTGGTCTCTGCTCTTTTTTCTGAATTGGAGGCAGAGGTGCAGGCAGCCCAGTCAGAGGCTCCTGATCTTTGTCCTCCTGGGAGGTTGTTTGTGCCTCTCGCTTTAAGACACAAGATTTTTAAGGAACACCACGATACGGTCCTTGCTGGGCACCCGGGGGCAAGAGCCACACTGGATCTCATCGCTCGGAGATTCTGGTGGCCTGCGCTTCGTAAGTCGGTTGAGGGTTTTGTGGCAGCCTGCGAGACTTGCGCTCGTGCCAAAGTCCCTCATTCACGGTCATCAGGTCCTCTCCTTCCCTTACCCATTCCTTCCCGTCCTTGGACACATCTGTCCATGGAATTCATAACGGACCTGCCTCGTTCCTCGGGGAAGACTGTGATTCTGGTGGTGGTGGGCCGTTTTAGCAAAATGGTGCATTTCATCCCTTTTCCTGGTTTGCCCAATGCTAAGACGCTGGCGCAGGCATTTATTGATCACATTGTCAAATTGCACGGTATTCCTTCAGACATAGTCTCTGATAGGGGCACGCAGTTTGTTTCCAGATTCTGGAAGGCTTTCTGTTCTTGCTTGTGGGTTCGGTTGTCATTCTCTTCTGCTTTCCACCCGCAGTCGAATGGCCAGACAGAGCGCGTCAATCAGAATCTGGAGACATATCTGCGCTGTTTTGTGGCGGAGAATCAAGAGGATTGGTGTTCTTTTTTGTCCCTTGCTGAGTTTGCTTTAAATAACCGTCGTCAGGAGTCCTCTGATAAGTCACCATGTAGTTGGACTGATTGCTTCCCTTTAAATTCCTCCCCATAATGCTTTACTGGGCGGCTTATACTTCTTCCTGGAGTGTGTGTGCATGCTGATCCTGTTTCCCAGTCTGCTACAAAGTTAAAAGCTGTACATTTATCTATTATTTTCTGTTTGCTGGATCCCAGGTGACCCTGACTCCCTCCGTGTCTGGTGTAGGGAGCCGGTGGTCGTGTCCCCTCACTATTGTAGGGTGTTCAGGGGTTATATAGTCGAGGTACGTGGATATGCAACCATCCACCTTTGGGATCTTTGCATAGGCTGAGCAGCCAGGGAAAGTGCTAGGTCTTGTGCAGGGGTCTCCCTTTTAGTTCCTTAGCTTTGGATCCAGTGAGTCATATATGCATGTTGCTTTGTCTTGTTTCCTGTACACCGTCCGTGACACCCAGCCTACGGCTAGCAGTCCTTGGATACTTAAGACACCTCACCCACTGGGAATGTGCCTGAGCTTTCGGTTCTTAGTCATTAGATACTAGTGAAGGTAGTGCCTGACTACCTGTGTAACGTACTTCTGCCTGACAACTGACCCTGACAACTATCCGTCTGTCCTGACCTATGCCTGTTACCTGCATTGCTCCATTGTTGTCTGTCCCAATCTCAGACTTGTTTCTTGGATATGTTATACGCAGGCTGCTGTCACCGCCAGTTCTGTGAGAAGGTCTGGCAGATGTCCTTCTCTACCTCTTGCATGATGTTCTTTGTTTTGGTTTCACTTTGTCATCTCCTTTCTTTCTCCCAGGTGTCACCTATTTAGACTAATCGTCTCCCTTTATATTCCCTCCCATACTGCCTCACTTCGCGTTTTATACTACTTTCTGGATGAAGTGTTCACTGCTGGAGGCTGCTGCTGTTTACTCAGATAAGTCTTTTCATGTATTGTGTTTCCTTGCTGGCTTGATTCTAGGTGACCCTGACTCCGTCCGTATTAAGTGCAGGGAGCCGATGGTCGTGTCCCCTCACTATTATAGGGTTTTCAGGTGTCACACAGTCTTAGGTACGTGGGCATGCAATCGTCTACCATTGAGACCCTTGCATGGGCATAGCAGTCAGGGAGAGCTCTTAAGGTTTTATAGGGCTCACCTATATGCTTCTTAGTTTGGGAACAAGCCAGTCGGACGTTTATTCATAAGTTCCAGCTATCTGCAACATCATCCGTGACATTATAAACCGCCGTAACCGTCTTAAGCATGGAACCTGTTTCAGCCTTGGTTGGAGCCTTGATTGACCGCATGCAAGGTCTTTCTCTGGAGGTAGCAGATCTCCGTAAAACTGTGTCTCAGTTTCAGGTGACCGATTCTGCTGGTGTTCATGGGGTTTGTTCTCCGGGGGTAGTGAGAATTTTGTTCGTTTTAGAGAGGCTTGCAAACTCCATTTTCGCCTACTTCCCCATTCCTCTGGTGATGAGGAGCAGAGGGTGGGGATCATCATGCTCAGGGATAACGCTCAGTCTTGGGCCTTTTCGCTGCCGGTGGGGGCACGGCCCCTCCGATCGGTGGATGATTTTTTGTAGCTCTGGGGCAGATATATGATGACCTGGATCGTATTGCTCTGGCTGAATCTAAACTGCGTCTTTTATGCCAGGGTAAACAGTCCGCAGAGATATACTGTTCTGAATTTCGGAGATGAACAGCTGATACTGGTTGGAATGATGCTGCACTCCGAAGTCAATTTTGCCATGGTCTTTCGGAAAGATTGAAAGATGCATTTGCTTTTATTGAGAGACCAGCCTTGTTAGAATCTGCTGTTCGTATTGACATGCGTCTTAGAGAGATAGAGGAGACTACTCCTTTCTGTCATATTCAGCCCAAGGACAGTGGGGCTGTCTCATTCAGTGCGCAGGGCTCTCAGTCTCTGTCAATCCCCTCTGAGGAGGAGGCCATTCAGCTGGGTTTGCTTGCCTCTGATAGTAGAGGATTCAGCTTTCAGAGGAGGGTTTGTTTCTGTTGTGGGGGTATAAATCATTTGGCTAATGTTTGCCCCTCTAGGAGATTCATGGAGTTTTCTGAGGGTAATAAAAAAAAAAAAAAAAAAAAACCTCTAAAAACTTTCCATTTGCTACTATTGGCAAGGTTGATGCGGTAATTGAAGCTTTGCCGTTTGCTTGTAGTTCCTGTTTTCTCCTACCTGCCAGGGTGGCGCTAGACAGCAAGAACATTGTGAGATTTATGTAGATAGTGGAGCAGCTGTCAATCTCATTGATAATCAATTTGCAATAATGCATGGTTTCCAGGTATGCACTTTGAAAAAGGATATACCTGTTTTTGCTATCGATTCTGCTCCACTTTCTAAAAGATCGTTAAAGGGCATAGTTCACAATATCCATTTGACTGTGGGTGACGCTCATGTTGAGGATATGTCATGTTTCGTCCTAAGCGGATTACCTACTCCTCTAGTGTTGGGGCTACCCTGGCTTACTAAACATAACTCTACCATTGATGGCAAGCAAGGCAAATAAATGGTTGGAGTGAGTTTTGCAGAGAGAATTGCCTCACGGCATCTCTTTCAGAGGTTTCTACCAAGACTCTACCATCTTTTCTCTCTAAATTTTCGGATGTGTTTTCCGAGAGTGGTGTCCAGGAGTTGCCCCCTCATCGGGAGTACGACTGCCCTATTAATCTCACCCCAGGCGCCAAGCTGCCAAAATCACGTTTATACAATCTCTCACAACCTGAAAGAGTCGCTATGCGTACTTATATCTCTGAGAGCCTGAGAAAGGGACACATCCGACCCTCGAAGTCACCTGTTGCCACTGGTTTTTTTTTTGTTAAGAAAAAAGATGCTTCTTAAAGACCTTGTCTGGATTTCAGGGAGCTGAACCGTATCACAATTCGTGACCCATATCCGCTTCCTCTGATCCCGGACCTGTTTAACCAGATTGTTGGGGCTAAAGTTTTTTCTAAGTTGTATTTAAGAGGGGCATACAGCCTAGTCAGGGAGGAGGACGAATGGAAGACGGCCTTTAATACCCCTGAGGGTCATTTAGAGAATTTGGTTATACCCTTTGGTTTGATGAATGCTCCGGCCGTCTTCCAACATTTTGTGAACAGCATTTTTTTATCATTTAATGGGGAAATTTGTTCTGGTGTATCTAGATGACATTTAGATTTTTTCTCCTGATTTCAAGATTCATCGGAACCACCTATGTCAGGTCTTGCTGATTCTGCGGGAGAATAAATTGTATGCTAAACTCGAAAAATGTGTGTTTGCGTTTCCGGAGATTCAATTTCTTGGTTTTCTTCTCTCCGCTTCTGGTTTTCGCATGGACCCTAAGAAGGTCCGCGCTGTGCTTGATTGGGAGCTTCCTGAGAATCATAAGACGCTGATGCGTTTTTTGGGTTTTGCCAATTATTACAGAAAGTTCATTTTGAATTATTCCTCTGTTGTTAAGCCACTCACTGATATGACTAAAAAGGGGGTAGATTTTTCCTCGTGGTCGGTAGATGCGCTTAAAGCCTTTTCTAGTATCAAAGAGAGTTTTGCTTCCGCTCCCATTTTGGTACAACCTGATGTCTCTCTACCTTTTATTGTTGAGGTGGACGCTTCTGAGGTGGGTGTGGGTGCGGTCTTATCTCAGGGTCCCTCTCCTGCCAAATGGTGACCGTGTGCCTTTTTCTCAAGGAAACTTTCCTCTGCAGAGAGAAATTACGATGTGGGAGATAGGGAGTTGTTGGCCATCAAATTAGCTTTTGAGGAATGGCGCCATTGGTTAGAGGGAGACAGACACCCTATTACCGTGTTTACCAACCATAAGAATCCGGCCTACTTGGAATCGGCCAAGCGTCTGAACCCGAGACAAGCCGGATGGTATTTGTTCTTTTCTAGGTTTAATTTTGTTGTCAGGTTCCGCCCTGGGGTTAAAAATGTTAAGGCGGATGCCCTGTCACGTTGTTTTCCGGGAGGGGGGAACTTTGAAGACCCGGGTCCCATTTTGGCTGAAGGGGTGGTCGTCTCTGCTCTTTATCCTGATTTGGAGGCAGAGGTTCAGGCAGCCCAGGCAGAGGCTCCTGATCTTTGTCCTCCTGGGAGGTTGTTTGTGCCTCTCGCTTTACGACACAAGGTTTTTAAGGAGCACCACAATACTGTCCTTGCTGGGCACCCGGGGAGTAGAGCCACAGTGGATCTCATTGCCCGGAGATTCTGGTGTAGGGCTCTTCGTAAGACGGTTGAGGGTTTTGTGGCAGCCTGCGAGACCTGTGCTCGTGCCAAGGTCCCTCATTCACGGCCATCGGGTTCTCTCCTCCCGTTACCCATTCCTTCCCGTCCTTGGACGCCTCTGTCCATGGACTTCATTACGGACCTGCCTCATTCCTCGGGGAAGACTGTGATTCTGGTGGTAGTGGACCGTTTTAGCAAAATGGCGCATTTCATTCCCTTTCCTGGGTTACCCAATGCTAAGACTTTGGCGCAAGCGTTTGTTGATCACATTGTTAAATTGCATGGCATTCCTTCAGACATCGTTTCTGATAGGGGCACGCAATTTAGTTCCAGATTCTGGAAGGCCTTCTGTTTTTCGCTTGGGGATTCGGTTGTCGTTCTCTTCTGCTTTTCACCCGCAGTCGAATGGTCAGACCGAACGCGTCAATCAGAATCTGGAGACATATCTGCGTTGTTTTGTGGCGGAGAATCAGGAGGATTGGTGTTCTTTTTTGTCCCTTGCTGAGTTTGTTTTAAATAACCGTCGCCAGGAGTTGTCACAACCAGACAGCTGAGAAGCTCTGACAGAGGCCTTTCAGAACCTCCTCCTTGAGTTCTCTTTGTTGTGCTGTTCAGTTCCTCATCTCGTTAGCCTCTCTCAGCTGTCATGGAGTTGGACTGATTGCATCCCTTTAAATTCCGCCCCATAATGCATTACTGGGCGGCTTATACTACTTCCTGGAGTGTGTGTGCATGCTGATCTTGTTTTCCAGTCTGCTACAAAGTCAAGTGCTGTACATTTATCTGTTATTTTCTGTTTGCTGGATCCCAGGTGACCCTGACTCCCTCCGTGTCTGGTGTAGGGAGCCGGTGGTCGTGTCCCCTCACTATTGTAGGGTGTTCAGGGGTTATATAGTCGAGGTACGTGGATATGCAACCTTCCACCTCTGGGATCTTTGCATAGGCTGAGCAGCCAGGGAAAGTCTCAGGTCTTGTGCAGGGGTCTCCCTTTTGGTTCCTTAGCTTTGGATCCACTCAGTCATATATGCATGTTGCTTTGTCTTGTTTCCTGTACACCGTCCGTGACAGGAGTCCTCTGATAAGTCACCATTTTATGGTGCATATGGGTTTCATCCGCAGTTTGGGACATTCTCTGGAGAGGGGTCTTCTGGTTTACCTGATGAGGAGAGATTTTTCTTGTCTTTGTCATTTATTTGGCAAAAGATTCAGGGTAATCTGAGGAGGATGAGTGAGAGATATAAGCGTGTGGCGGATAAGAGATGTGTGCCTGGTCCGGACCTGAATGTGGGTGATCTGGTGTGGTTGTCTACAAAGAATATCAAACTGAAGGTTCCCCCCGGAAGTTGGGTCCTAAGTTTATTGAGCCTTACAAGATCTTGTCCGTCATCAATCCCGTTGCCTTCCATCTTGATCTTCCTCAGACTTGGAAGATCCATAATGTTTTTCACAGGTCCCTATTAAAAACTTATGTCCAACCCCCTGTACCCTCCTCTTTGCCTCCTCCTCCGATTGTTGTTGATGGTAATCTTGAATTTCAGGTTTCTGGGATTGTGGATTCTCGCATTATCCGCGGTCCACTCCATTACCTCGTTCATTGGGAGGGTTATGGTCCTGAGGAGAGGATGTGGGTCCCAGTGGTGGACATTAAGGCCACTCGTCTCATCAGGGCTTTCCATAGGTCTCATCCTGAGAAGGTGGAGTCCACCCGTAGAGGGAGGGGTACTGTCACCACCAGGTCTGTGAGAAGGCCTGGCAGACGTCCTTCTCTACCTCTTGCATAATGTTCTTTGTTTTCGTTTCACTTTGTCATCTCCTTTCCTTCTCCCAGGTGTCACCTATTTAGACTAATCATCTCCCTTTATATTCCCTCCCATACTGCCTCACTTTGCGGTTTATACTACTTTCTGGATGAAGTGTTCACTGCTGGAGGCTGCTGCTGCTGCTGTTTACTCAGATAAGTCTTTTCATGTATTGTGTTTCTTTGCTGGCTTGAATCTAGGTGACCCTGACTCCGTCCGTATTAAGTGCAGGGAGCCGGTGGTCGTGTCCCCTCACTATTATAGGGTTTTCAGGTGTCACACAGTCTTAGGTACGTGGGCATGCAATCATCTACCATTGAGACCCTTGCATGGGCATAGCAGTCAGGGAGAGCTCTTAGGGGTTTATAGGGTTCACCTATATGCTCCTTAGTTTGGGATCAAGCCAGTCGGACGTTTATTCATAAGTTCCAGCTATCTGCAACATCATCCGTGACAGCTGCCCTGACCTATACCGTTTCCTGACTACACATATTATCTGACCCCTCAGTGTTTCACACTGGTGTCTCTGCCCCCGTGGGTCAGCCGCTAACCACATCCAGACTATCGAAGGAGGTAGCCGTCTTTTTTCGAGAATGAAAGTAAAATAGCTTGTTTATTTTTTGTCAACGCGTTTCAAGGGCATCCAGGCCTCTTCGTCAGGACAATAAAATATGCTTTTATTGTCCTGACGAAGAGGCCTGGATGCCCTTGAAACGCGTTGACAAAAAATAAACAAGCTATTTTACTTTCATTCTCGAAAAAAGTATTTTATGAAAATACGCCTCCTGTTTCCAGCGCCGCAAAAAAAGGGTTCAATACGACTACTTTTTATCCTCCTACTTATCCCTTCTGCCACCCCTGGTGCAGAGAATAAGGAACCCTTGGCAGCAGCACAGGACCCCGCATGCTGGACGGGAGAATACCAGCACAAGCCTTCTACAGTTGTTGTGGCTACACACAACAACTTACGGTAAGCGCTTCTTGTATAGAGTGAACTAAGACCGTAAATACAGCCACACACACGAGGCGCGGCCTCCTGTCTCTTTTTCTCTCCTTTCCTTTATACAAAGAAGCACAGCCACTTTGCAAACTTTGTTTGAAAACTCAGGTACACTTTAAAGGGTGAATACCAGGGAACTGCCAGTATAACGCCCTTTGGGTTAGCCCTAAGTTAAACCAGTTGATTGGCACAGCAGGTCCACATTCACTGCCGGTAACAGGAATTTTCTGATGATCCATTCCCCTTTAAAACATTAATACTTTATACTGTATGCCTAAATAACATTCAATACAGTCAAACAGGTAAGCTGAAGATATTTAAAAAATGAGAATTTATTTCTTCTATTGGGTTCTATAAATGTGGGGTTATTAAAGTTTCAGGTGGTTGTCATTTTGTCAGTATATATAAGCCAAGTATGCATTCCCTGTAATCTACTGACAATGAAAGGAGAAAGGTAAGACTGTGCAGATGTGGAATCACTCCTCTTTACCTAGAAGCTGTAGTCCTCAGATAACCCATGATGTCAACTTCTTCTTATAAGATCGCATCCTCCGCACATTAAACAGCTTGAGGCTTCTCCCTGTTGTGAAGAAGCAGCAGGAATCAGTAATGTAAACATTCTGTTTCGAGCAATTGACCATTACAGATCATAATTAGTTCAAAAATAAGGAAAATAACTTGGGTAATTTGTTTTAAAGACCATCTCACCAGAAGTAAGATATTTATATCACACAACCAGAGGCATATGGAGACAAAAGGTTTAAAGGCAATGTACTCCTTTGGGGGTAATTTTTTTTATTATTGCATTGTACTCATTTTTAGCTAAAAATCATTTTTTAAATTGGTCTTTATTAAAAATATGGAGCCATTTTTTCTATACAGGTCTGAGATGCTCGTGTAGCAGGATCTGCATTTTCACTCTGTTCTGTCAGGCAGCTAAGCTGATGGCTCCTTATAAACACTCATTATAGCTCAGTTTTTCTTGCACTTATAAGAATATGTCTTAAATAAGTGTTTATGACCTCTTAGTAAATTAGAGATATGGGTTATTAGATGATCAGCATAAAGTGAAAGTAAAAAGTATGATTCACACAGCTAGACAAACAGTTAAACCTTTGTGACAGAACGGCTTAATAAAAAACTATTGAAAAAGCGATTTTTTTGCCCAAAATGAGTAAAATGCAATCATAAAAAAAATGCCTTCGAAGGTGTACATAGCCTTTAAGAAAGTGAAGATGTAAGCTATAGTTGGGTTTTATGTTCACTGGTTACAAAAAAAAGTTACATCAGTGCCCATTGTCTGTATGGGTGTTGTGACTGGCAGCCATAAGGTTTACACAGGGATGGTCTGCAGTGCCATCCACAGCCATCCTTGCCTGGATGTTGTCGGTAGCGGTACTGCAGTGAAGGGACTGCCTTTTTATTCTGTTGATTGGTGGGGACAATGCCTAGCCCTGTAAATCAAAGTGAGGAGGGAGTGGATATTGAGTCATAGTGTCTTAGCTAAGGTGCACTGATGGTGCACCGAATATCTAAGTTGGATAATTGCACATGAACGGCAGAACCGACTTAGATATAGTCTAAGTTAGATATAAGAAATGCAAGCTTGTATTCGGCAGAATCAACCCTACCAGACATTAAGGGGTTGTCCAGGATTGTATTCTATTTTAAATTCCCTCCCTTAACCACCAGACCTGTGAAGGGAAGCATACTTACCTACTCCCTGCCGCTTGGTTCTAGTTCCCTGGGTCTACTACTGTCTTTACTGTACTTCGGTCCCTGCATGTAAACTTCCAGCATGGACAGGGTCATGTGCACTACTATATATCAGGCCACAGCAATTTCCCACTAGTAGCACATGGCCACGGTGACTGCTGCAGCCAGTCATTGGCTGCAGCGGGAATCGAATCACCAAGTTTCTACACATACTACATCACTCATTTTACATAAAGTTCTCTGGCAGTTAGGCAGAGCATTTTTTAAAGAAGTTGTTCCATATTTTGATATTGAATGATAAATATCAGATCGGAGGGTTTCCAACTCCTGCATCCCTGCCGATCATCTGTTTTAAGAGGCTGTTCCTCTCCAGTGAGTGCTGTGGCCTTATCCTAGGACCACGTTCATAGGTCACATTGCCTATGTGCAGCTCAGTCCCATTCAAGTGAATGGAGCTGAGCTACAATACCAAGCACAGCTGATATTCAATGGACAGCACTGTGTTTGCTAAGCTGTGAGGAGGCCATGGTGCTCTCCGGATGGTGCCCAGCCTCCTCAAAGAGCTAATTGGCGGGGGTACCGGGTGTTAGAGCCCCCCCAACCAGATATTGATCACCTATCCTGAGGATAGACCATCAGTATGAAACATATGGAAAACCCCTTTAATATCCCTGTGGGTTTAACCGTTAATATTTACCATGACCGGTGATCCAGGGCAATAATGGGTTAATATGGATATGTATTTCCTTGGTGGTTTAGGACAGTATGGGTTAATATCTAATAGATCTCCTGAACTGCTCAGTGGGGGTTTATGTGTACTAGGAACCATGCGCGGACTGGCCATAGACCCTACAGGGAAATTTTCTGGTGGGCCGATGCCCAGGTGGCCGTCCAAGTCCTCCTCATGGCTGCCGTCTGGGTACATAATAATCTGATATTCTCAACATTAATTCATTTAATGACTTATGCGCCTGACCGGTGGCGCAGTGTTATTTGGTTCTGCTGAGGCAGTATTTTGTGATTGTGAAATTATGGAATATATAGTTGGAGGGCCCTCAGTTAACTGATGCTGCACAGAATTATCAAAGGCATATAAGATTCCTGTGTGGCCGCGTCACTTCCGGTATAGAATTCTGCCAAGGTATAGGAATCTGGCAGAACACCGGTGTATATGCAGCTTGGCTTGAGTCACTTGGCCGCAGGAAACCAGCGTGTACGTAGCTGGTATAGATCACTCCTATTGCGCTAAAGTGATCTGTTGTATAGAAGCAAAATGTCAGATCTCAATAGTGTAAAGGACTGCAGTCAATCTTTAGCCGCTTTTATATCCACTGCTTAAAAGAATCACACCAGACGCGTTTCGGAGCCTCAAGCTCCTTTCCCAGTGGTCAGCAGTGGACATCTTTGTGTGTCATTTTAAAGGGTGATTTCTTAATTGGGGAGGTGGTACCTACAGTACACGTACATATAAGAAACACAGACTGGATATCTCCAATGGAATGGTCACACATCTTAATGTTCCGCATAGCACTCAACCCAAATGTAAAACATAGATATAGATGACTCCCCTACAACAAAACTAGGGGAGACTCTAGAGTAGATAGCATAGAATGGAATGGGCAGGTATTTAAAAACAACAAACCAAAACCAAAAAACACATCTGTGTTAGTGATGCGTTTTGGATGCATTTTTAGTGTTGAAGCTACGTATAGATAGTTAGATAGGTTTCACTAATCCTATGGGCTTTTATGTGCATAATAAAGTGTCAATCTCTAGTTTTATATATAGTATTCATAATTTTCTGACGGACAAAGCATCATAGTCCTAATGTTGACATGTAATTTCCTCAAATATCCCTTCAAATGTCTTGGTAGTCCTGTATATTTAATATACATATATTGTTATATCTTTTCTCTATCTTCTATTCTTTTTTTTTTTTCTTTTAGGCTTTCTTTTTTCTTCATTGGTTTTTCAGATATAGAGATCCTGACATCCCCTTACTCTTCCATATTTTCTGTCAGGATCTATATATCTGAAAAACAAATGAAAAAAAAAGAAAGCCTAAAAGAAAGAAGAAAAGAATAAAAGATAGAGGAGAAGAGATATAACAATATACAGGGAGTGCAGAATTATTAGGCAAGTTGTATTTTTGAGGATTAATTTTATTATTGAACAACAACCATGTTCTCAATGAACCCAAAAAACTCATTAATATCAAAGCTGAATATTTTTGGAAGTAGTTTTTAGTTTGTTTTTAGTTTTAGCTATTTTAGGGGGATATCTGTGTGTGCAGGTGACTATTACTGTGCATAATTATTAGGCAACTTAACAAAAAACAAATATATACCCATTTCAATTATTTATTTTTACCAGTGAAACCAATATAACATCTCAACATTCACAAATATACATTTCTGACATTCAAAAACAAAACAAAAACAAATCAGTGACCAATATAGCCACCTTTCTTTGCAAGGACACTCAAAAGCCTGCCATCCATGGATTCTGTCAGTGTTTTGATCTGTTCACCATCAACATTGCGTGCAGCAGCAACCACAGCCTCCCAGACACTGTTCAGAGAGGTGTACTGTTTTCCCTCCTTGTAAATCTCACATTTGATGATGGACCACAGGTTCTCAATGGGGTTCAGATCAGGTGAACAAGGAGGCCATGTCATTAGATTTTCTTCTTTTATACCCTTTCTTGCCAGCCACGCTGTGGAGTACTTGGACGCGTGTGATGGAGCATTGTCCTGCATGAAAATCATGTTTTTCTTGAAGGATGCAGACTTCTTCCTGTACCACTGCTTGAAGAAGGTGTCTTCCAGAAACTGGCAGTAGGACTGGGAGTTGAGCTTGACTCCATCCTCAACCCGAAAAGGCCCCACAAGCTCATCTTTGATGATACCAGCCCAAACCAGTACTCCACCTCCACCTTGCTGGCGTCTGAGTCGGACTGGAGCTCTCTGCCCTTTACCAATCCAGCCACGGGCCCATCCATCTGGCCCATCAAGACTCACTCTCATTTCATCAGTCCATAAAACCTTAGAAAAATCAGTCTTGAGATATTTCTTGGCCCAGTCTTGACGTTTCAGCTTGTGTGTCTTGTTCAGTGGTGGTCGTCTTTCAGCCTTTCTTACCTTGGCCATGTCTCTGAGTATTGCACACCTTGTGCTTTTGGGCACTCCAGTGATGTTGCAGCTCTGAAATATGGCCAAACTGGTGGCAAGTGGCATCTTGGCAGCTGCACGCTTGACTTTTCTCAGTTCATGGGCAGTTATTTTGCGCCTTGGTTTTTCCACACGCTTCTTGCGACCCTGTTGACTATTTTGAATGAAACGCTTGATTGTTCGATGATCACGCTTCAGAAGCTTTGCAATTTTAAGAGTGCTGCATCCCTCTGCAAGATATCTCACTATTTTTGACTTTTCTGACTTCTTTTGACCCATTTTGCCAAAGGAAAGGAAGTTGCCTAATAATTATGCACACCTGATATAGGGTGTTGATGTCATTAGACCACACCCCTTCTCATTACAGAGATGCACATCACCTAATATGCTTAATTGGTAGTAGGCTTTCGAGCCTATACAGCTTGGAGTAAGACAACATGCATAAAGAGGATGATGTGGTCAAAATACTAATTTGCCTAATAATTCTGCACTCCCTGTATGTATATTAAATATACAGGACTACCAAGACATTTGAAGGGATATTTGATGAATTTACATGTTATCATTAGGAATATGATGCTTTGTCCGTCAGAAAATTATGAATACTATATATAAAACTAGAGATTGACACTTTATTATGCACATAAAAGCCGATAGGATTAGTGAAACCTATCTAGCTATCTATACGTAGCTTCAACACAAATAAACGCATCGCAGATGCGTTTTTTTTGTTTTGTTGCTTTTAAATACCTGCCCATTCCATTCTATGCTATCTACACTAGAGTCTCCCCTAGTTTTGTTATAGGGGAGTCATCTATATCTATGTCTATGTTTTACATTTGGGTTGAGTGCTATGCAGGACATTAAGATGTGTGACCATTCCATTGGAGATATCCAGTTTCTTATATGTACGTGTACTGTAGGTACCACCTCCCCCAATTAAGAAATCACCCTTTAAAATGACACACAAAGATGTCCACTGCTGACCACTGAGGAAGAAGCTTGAGGCTCCGAAACACGTCTGGTGTGATTCTTTGAACCAGTGGATATAAAACCAGCTATAGATTGACTGCAGTCCTTTACACTATTGAGATCGGACATTTTGCTTCTATACAACATCACTTTAGCTCAATAGGAGTGATCTATGCCAGCTACGTACACGCTGGTTTCCTGTGCCCAAGTGACTCAAGCCAAGCTACGTATACACCGGTCTCCTGCGGCAAATCCCATGGGACGCTGGAAAAACAAAGCCAAGTAGGCTCAGCGGCCATTCTAACCCAGCCAAAATCCGGATGTAGAGGCAGTTCGCTATTACAAGGATCGGTAATGTAAAACTGCAAGTTTATTACAACTGCACAAGCGATCAATGTGCCCTCACGAACAGCTGCTATAAATATGTATAAATAATACATAATGAATACTATGTTGCTGCTATAGAAGAGACACTAACTACCTCCAACATAATATCAATAGACATACCAGTGGAACTACAAATCCCATACAAGGTGCTATAAGCGCTAGATTGGACATTTGTTCACTATCTTTACTATATACCAGCTGTATAAACATCAAATGAAGTGTTCTATTCATCCACTATTCACTCATTATTGTAGGAGATATTATTAGATTAACTTTTCTTTTATTTCTTGGTCGAACAATTATGGGCATTTGATTTTTATCACTATAGAGTTACTATCATTATCTTCATCTTTATTTTTTTCCCATGGGTATTTGATTTTTAAAAATGAAAAATGAAATGAATTGTAGATTTGCACCCTCATAGATTAATAGGATATTAGATCTATTACTGCTCTATAACTGTGAGGCTGTAAAACATTGTTATAAAAAGGTCAATTGTCGAGCCAATTATGTTATAGATATTTTATACTATGTATTTTAAAGATTTTTTTATTTATTTTTTTAAGTGTTAATCGGGTAATAAACTATTCATGCACTTATATGCCTTTGATAATTCTGTGCAACATCAGTTAACTGAGTTCCCTCCAACTATATAGTCCATAATTTTTGCCATATAACCGACAGCGGGTGTGTCGTGGAGACTGCACCTAAACTGTAGATTTGGGTTGGTAGAGCCACTGTGAAAATTTCAGTTTCAGTATTTTGTGCTGCACTGTGATATTTAGTTCTGCTAGGGCGGTACTTTGTGCTGCACTATGGTATTGTAGGCCCCGTCTACTTCTGTTGACCCTGCCTACTTGTGTTTGCCTACCTTCTGTCAGTTGGGACCTGCCTACAACATGGGGCCACTTTTAGTTTTTTTTTCTCCTGGGCCGCTTTAAAGAGGTTCTCCGGGCTTTTATTATTGATAGCCTATCCTAAGGTTAGGTCATCAATATCAGATCGACAGGGGTCCGACGCCCAGCACCTCAGCTGTATGAAGGGAAGGATGTGCTGTCTTTCTTTATGCTCGCCATAGACATAGCAGCAGCGAGCAGGATGAGAGACAAGATACACCACACAAGCACTGCACCTTCCCTTCATATGGCTGATCATTGGGGTTACCGGGTGTCGGACCCCCGCGAGCTGAGGATAGTTCATCAATATTAAACACCTGGAGAACCCCTTTAAGTTCCCAGTCAGCCCCTGCTAGGGACCCCTCCAGGTATGCCCGTAATGAGGGTATTTGCAGGCAAAATGCAGAAACTGACTGGAAGTGCAGACAACATGTTTCAGTGGCCTCCAATCCAGTGTAAATGGGGCACCAAGATGGCAGCTGCCCCCAGCACTGGGACACAGTGGTCTCACAAAGTATTTCTTTACATTTTCATGTAATGCCGTTGCACCATTATATTTGGTTGATGTTTATCTTTTAATTAAGTTCCATAATGAAATATTAATAAATCAAGTAAACAATCTGATAATGAAACAGTCCATAACTTTAATAAATCCCAGACAGGTTGTGCATCTCAAAGACAGAACAAGTGCTTCCTCTCTGATCTCAATTCTCTGTAGTTTTCAAGCCCTTGATATGGAGATTAACTTTGAATGGGATTTTCATGGTATTTCATTATGAGTGAACTGTATCGCATGTGAACAGCTTGTGGTACAAATCAAACGAAGACTGTCCCAGTGCAGTAACATTATGTAAGAACCGCGGAGGATTAGAAACACAGAACAATAGATAAGATTGTTACACTGCAAATATTAATGCAAGGGTACAAACCGAATGGTATGAGGTGATACATAATTATATATAGCATATAATAATTATTATGATTATTATATTTAAAGTGCATTCCGAACGTTTTCAAACCCTTTAACTCTTTTTTACATTTTGTTATGTTGCAGCCTTGTGTTAAAATAAAAAAAAATTGCTTCCCTCCCCATCAATCTGCACTTAATACCCCATAAGGAGAAAGTGAAAACAGAATTTTAGAAATGTTTGCAGATTTATTAAAAAGAAAGAAAAACTAAAATTTTGCATGAGTATTTAGACCCTTTGCTATGACGCTTGAAATTTAGCTCTGGGCGCCTCTCATGTCTCTTGATCATCTTTGAGATATTTCTACACCTTGATTGGAGTCCACCTGTAGTAAATTCAGGTGATTGGACATGATTTGGAAAGACACCCCCTGTCTATATAAGGTCTCACAGCTGACAATGCATATCAGAGCAAAAACCAAGTCATGAGGAGGAAAGAAGTGCATGTAGAGATTAGAGATAGGATTGTGTGCAGGCACAGATCTGGAGAAGGGTACAAAAAAATCTGCTGTCCTGAAAGTTCCCAAGAACATAGTATCCTCCATAATTCTTAAATGGAAGAGAACTCTTTGAAGATCTAGCCGCCCCACCAAATTAAGTAATTGGGGGAGAACAGCCTTGTTAGGAGAGGTTAGACACAATGGTCACTCTGGCTGAGCTCAAAAGATTCTGTGTGAAAGTGGGAGAAACGTCCAGAAGATCAACCATCACTGCTGGACTCCACCAATCTGGGCTTTGAAGCAGAGTGGTCAGAAAATAAACCTCTCCTCAGTAAAAGACACATGACAATTTGCAAAAAAGCACCTAAAATTCTCTGGTTAGATGAAACCAAGATTTACCTTTTTGGGCTCAATTTTAAGCATCATGTCTGTGGGAAACCAGGTTCTGCTCATCACCTGCCCAATACCATCCTTACGGTGAATGTCACGAATAGTGGGAAGGGGAGGGACACCAGAATAACAACAGAAGGGGAAAGACAAAGAACTAGGCCTCAAGGCTAGGGAGAGGGGTACGGTCACCTCCTATCAAACCGCTAAACCTGGCTCTGACTCCTGTCAGTATGTATAGACCCTGAAAGTGGAAAAATACATACACTGGAGCCTAAACCCTAGTAGCGTGTGATAAAAAACTGAATGTGGTACCCAGACCCGAACTTCTTCACTGAAGTTCGGGTTTGGGTTCGGTGTTGTGTAGATGTTATAATTTTCCCTTATAACATGGTTATAAGGGAAAATAATAGCATTCTTAATACAGAATGCTTAGTAAAATGTTGCTTGAGGGGTTAAAAATTAAAAAAATTAACTCACCCCATCCACTTGATCGCGCAGCCAGCATCGTCTTCTTTCATATTCTTTGAGGACCTGCAAAAGGACCTTTGATGATGTAATCGCACTCACCACATGGTGACCGCGGAGACATCAGCACAGGTCCTGCTGAATGTAGAAAGGAGATCCTTTTATCTTCATTCAGCAGGACCTGCGCTGACGTCACCGCGCTTACCACGTGGTGAGCGCGATTGCGTCATCAAAGGTCCTTTTGCAGGTCCTTAAAGAAGAAAGAAGATGATGCCGGCTGCACAATCAAGTGGATGAGGTCAGTAAAAAAAATTTTTAACCCCTCAAGCAACATTTTACTAAGCATTCTGTATTAACCACTTCAACCCCGCTAGCTGAAACCCCCTTAATGACCAGGCCACTTTTTACACTTCTGCACTACACTACTTTCACAATTTATTGCTCGGTCATGGAACTTACCACCCAAATAAATTTTACCTCCTTTTCTTCTCACTAATAGAGCTTTCAGCTGTAAAATTTTGCTGAAAAAACGAGATCCTTATATAAATTTTTCGCTAAATTTATTGTTCTACATGTCTTTGATAAAAAAAAAATGTTTGGGCAAAAAAAAAAAATGGTTTGGGTAAAAGTTATAGCGTTTACAAACTATGTGAATTTCCGCTTTTTGAAGCAGCTCTGACTTTCTGAGCACCTGTCATGTTTCCTGAGGTTCTACAATGCCCAGACAGTAGAAAACCCCCACAAATGACCCCATTTCGGAAAGTGGACACCCTAAGGTATTCGCTGATGGGCATAGTGAGTTCATAGAACTTTTTATTTTTTGTCACAAGTTAGCGGAAAATTATGCAATTTTTTTTTTTTCTTACAAAGTCTCAAATTCCACTAACTTGCGACAAAAAATTTAAAATTCTAGGAACTCGCCATGCCCCTCACGGAATACCTTGGGGGTGTCTTCTTTCCAAAATGTGGTCACTTGTGGCGTAGTTATACTGCCCTGGCAATTTAGGGGCCCATATGTGTGAGAAGTAGTTTGCAATCAAAATGTGTAAAAAATGGCCTGCGAAATCCGAAAGGTGCTCTTTGGAATGTGTGCCCCTTTGCCCACCTTGGCTGCAAAAAAGTGTCACACATCTGGTATCGCCGTACTCAGGAGAAGTTGGGGAATGTGTTTTGGGGTGTCATTTTACATATACCCATGCTGGGTGAGAGAAATATCTTGGCAAAAGACAACTTTTCCCATTTTTTTATACAAAGTTGTCATTTGACCAAGATATTTATCTCACCCAGCATGGGTATATGTAAAATGACACCCCAAAACACATTCCCCAACTTCTCCTGAGTATGGTGATACCACATGTGTGACACTTTTTTGCAGCCTAGATGCGCAAAGGTGCCCAAATTCCTTTTAGGAGGGCATTTTTAGACATTTGGATCCCAGACTTCTTCTCACGCTTTAGGGCCCCTAAAAAGCCAGGGCAGTATAAATACCCCACATGTGACCCCATTTTGGAAAGAAGACACCCCAAGGTATTCAATGAGGGGCATGGCGAGTTCATCGAATTTTTTTTTGGGGGCATAAGTTAGCGGAAATTGATTTTTTTTTAGTTTTTTCTCACAAAGTCTCACTTTCCGCTAACTTGGGACAAAAATTTAAATCTTTCATGGACTCAATATGCCCCTCAGCGAATACCTTGGGGTGTCTTCTTTCCAAAATGGGGTCAGTTGTGGGGTGTTTGTACTGCCCTGGCATTTGAGGGTCTCCGCAATCATTACATGTATGGCCAGCATTAGGAGTTTCTGCTAGTCTCCTTATATTGAGCATACAGGTAATGAGATTTTTTTTTCCGTTCAGCCTCTGGGCTGAAAGAAAAAAATGAACAGCACAGATTTCTTCATTCGCATCGATCAATGTGGATGAAAAAATCTCTGCCCCCAAAAAAAAGGAGGGGAAAGGCGTCTGCCAGGACATAGGAGCTCCGCCCAACATCCATACCCACTTAGCTCGTATGCCCTGGCAAACCCGATTTCTCCATTCACATCAATCGATGTGGATGAAAAAATCATTGCCAGGATTTTTTAATTTTTTTTATATACAAAGTGTTTGCCAAAGCATAGGAACACCGCCTCCTCCTCAGCTCGTATGCCTTGGCAAACGTATCTTTTACTGCAGAGGAGAAATCTCGTCTTGCAGCGCCGCATACACCGACTTGCGTGTAATCTGACAGCCGCGCAATGCTTCTGTCAGAATGCACATCAGTGCTGCAGCTAGTCGAGCGGTTGGTCCACCTGGAAGGTAAAAAAAAAAAAAGAAAAAACCAGGCCGCAACAATTTTATTAACTTTGGAACAGAACATATAAACTTTAACTTTTTGAACTGAACATTGACCTTTTTGCTTACTGGTGTTTTTTTTTTTTGTTTTGTTTTTACCTTTATAGAACAAACCTCTCCTTCCCCATGGGTCAATGTGCAAAGCGCAAATTGCCCAAAGATGTGGCGAAGTGCGTTATGCACTTTGTCCCCTAATAGCCCTGTGTACCTGTCCTGTGAGATGTGATCCCTATGCTAGGTGTACCTGTGTGTGGTACTTCCGGAAACACTCCCCTAAGCATAGGGCAGGGTGGTCAGGACAGTCAGGACAGAAATAGCGGGTGTCACGCCTTATTCCACTCCTGCTACAGACACAACATCTTTTTCGGGGTGACGGTTGGGTTGAGGTACCGGCAACGACATTGGGGAAATGTCGCTCGTGTAGACGGCTAACTACACTGGTGGATGGGGCCACAGAACCACCTGGGTACAGGAGGTTCTCGATGATCTCTTCCTGAAATTTGAGGAAGGATCCAGTTCTCCCAGCCTTACTGTAGAGATCAAAACTATTATACAGAGCCAATTGAATCAAATATACAGACACCTTCTTATACCAGCGTCTGGTTCTGCGGGAAACTAAATACGGAGACAACATCTGGTCATTGAAGTCCACCCCTCCCATGTGAAGGTTATAGTCGTGGACTGAGAGGGGCTTTTCAATGACACGGGTTGCTCGCTCAATTTGTATTGTCGTGTCTGCGTGAATGGAGGAGAGCATTTAAACGTCACGCTTGTCTCTCCATTTCACCGCGAGCAGTTCTTCGTTACACAAGGCAGCCCTCTCCTCCCTTGCAAGACGGGTGATAACGAGCCGTTGGGGGAAGCCCGCGCGACTAGTTCGCGCGGTGCCACAGGCGCCAATCTGTTCTAGAAACAAATGCCTAAAGAGGGCCACACTTGTGTAGAAATTGTCCACATAAAGATGGTACCCCTTGCCGAATAAGGGTGACACCAAGTCCCAGACTGTCTTCCCACTGCTCCCCAGGTAGTCAGGGCAACCGACCGGCTCCAGGGTCTGATCTTTTCCCTCATAGATCCGAAATTTGTGGGTATAGCCTGTGGCCCTTTCACAGAGCTTATACAATTTGACCCCATACCGGGCGCGCTTGCTTGGGATGTATTGTTTGAAGCCAAGGTGCCCGGTAAAATGTATTAGGGACTCGTCTACGCAGATGTTTTTCTCTGGGGTATACAAATCTGCAAATTTCTGGTTGAAATGGTCTATGAGGGGCCGAATTTTGTGGAGCCGGTCAAAAGCAGGGTGGCCTCTGGGACGGGAGGTGGTGTTGTCGCTAAAGTGCAGGAAACGCAGGATGGCCTCAAAACGTGCCCTGGACATAGCAGCAGAGAACATGGGCATGTGATGAATTGGGTTCGTGGACCAATATGACCGCAATTCATGCTTTTTAGTTAGACCCATGTTGAGGAGAAGGCCCAGAAAAAAAATTATTTCGGAAACTTGGACTGGTTTCCACCGGAAAGGCTGGGCATAATAGCTTCCCGGGTTGGCGGTTATAAATTGTGTGGCATACCTGTTTGTTTCGGGCACGACTATGTCTAAGAGCTCCGCAGTCAAGAACAGCTCAAAAAATCCCAGGGCCGAACCGATCTGAGCTGTCTCAACCCGAACTCCAGACTGGGCGGTGAAAGGGGGAACTACAGGTGAGGCTGAAGTTGGGGACTGCCAATCAGGGTTTGCCAGCACCTCAGGGATTCTAGGGGGTCTACGGGCCCGTCTTTGCGGTGGCTGCGACGGGGTAACTACTGCTCGTGCCACCGTACCAGCTTCAACTGCCCTTCTGGTGCTCGCCACTTCACCAGGTTGTACGGCAGTGCTGGTACTAGGTCCAGGGAGGACTGCGCTGCTGGTGTATGCCTCACCACGTAATCCGACAGCGCCAGCCCCACTCTGCTGCCCTTGAAGCGGATCCTGCTCAACCTGTGGTCTAGCGACACGGGGCCGGGTACGCCTGGTGCTATCAGGGACCTCAGCCTCCTCGTCCGAACTTTGGGTCAGACTGCCACTGCTTTCTACAGGTTCATATTCTGACCCGCTAGATTCATCAGATGAGGGTTCCCATTCCTCATCCGACTGGGTCAGAAGCCTGTAGGCCTCTTCAGAAGAATACCCCCTGTTTGACATTTGGGCAACTAAATTTAGGGGTATTCCCTGAGACTACCCAAGAAAAAAAGCAAGCCTGTCTTACAAATGGGAGGCTAGCGAAGTACCGGAGGCCGCTGCGGTTGAACAAAAATATCAAAACTGATTTTTTTATCGCCGCAGCGCGTGTAAAGTGAATGTGCAGTGATCAAAAAATATATATTTTTTGTCACTGCGGTGGGGCGGGTGTGGGCGAACGCACGTGTGGGCGACCGATCAGGCCTGATCGGGCAAACACTGCGTTTTGGGTGGAGGGCGAACTAAAGTGACACTAATACTATTATAGATCTGACCGTGATCAGTTTTGATCACTTCCAGATACTATAAAAGTACAAATGCTGATCAGCGATACGCTAATCAGCGAATCAGTGACTGCGGTGCGGTGGGCTGGGCGCTAACTGATCCCTAAACTACCTAACCAAGGGGCCTAAACTATCCCTAAAACCTAAGGCCTATTGCACACGACCGTATGGCTTTTTCAGTGTTTTGCGGTCCGTTTTTCATGGATCCGCTGTTCCGTTTTTTGT
This sequence comes from Bufo gargarizans, assembly GCF_014858855.1. Taxonomy (NCBI): domain Eukaryota; kingdom Metazoa; phylum Chordata; class Amphibia; order Anura; family Bufonidae; genus Bufo; species Bufo gargarizans. Next base: position 438,975,012 of record NC_058084.1, on the reverse strand, counting down.
TTCCGTTGTGTTTCCGTTTCTGTTCCGTTTTTCCATTCCGTTTTTCCGTTCCGTGGCATATACAGTATACAGTAATTACATAGATAAAATTGGGTTGGCCATAACATTTTCAATAGATGGTTCAGGAAAAAACGGAACGGAAACGGAAGACATACGGATGCATTTCCGTATGTGTTCCGTTTTTTTTGCGGATCCATTGACTTGAATGGAGCCACGGACTGTGATTTGCGGGCAATAATAGGACATGTTCTATGTTAAAACGGAACGGAAATACGGAAACGGAATGCATACGGAGCACATTCAGTTTTTTTTGCGGACCCATTGAAATGAATGGTTCCGTATACGGACCGTATATGGAACGCAAAAAACGGCCAATAAACGGGAAAAAAAAACGGCCGTGTGCAATAGGCCTAACAGTCAATACCAGTGGGAAAAAAAAGTGACAGTTTGCACTGATCACTTTTTTCCTTTCACTAGTGATTGACAGGGGCGATCAAAGGGGTGATCAAAGGGTTAATTGGGGTGCAGGGGGTGATCTGGGGTTAAAGTGTGCTGTTTGGTGTACTCACTGTGTAGCCTGCTCCTCTGCTGGATCCAACCGACGAAAAGGACCAGCAGAGGAGCAGGCAGCCATATAACAGATCATATTTACTAATATGATCTGTTATCTGGCACTTGATTGTTTTTTAAAAAAATCATCAGCTTGCCAGCCGCGATCATTGGCTGGCAAGCTGATGACGTGACCCCCCTTGACGAAATGCCGGCCCGCGTCTCGCGAGATGACGCGCATATGCGTCAGTCTGCGCAGCGCTGCCGCCTCCGGACCGCAGATCTGCGTTAGGCGGTCCGGAGGCGGTTATGAATGCTATTATTTTCCTTTATAAACATGTTATAAGGGAAAATAATACAGTAAATTGACTTTAATTAATTTACTAACATCATCTCCTAGCAAACATGCGTGAAAATCGCATTGCATCCGCACTTGCTTGCGATCTTCACGCAGCTCCATTCATTTCTATGGGGCCTGTGTTGCGTGAAAAATGCAGAATATAGAACATGCTGCAATTTTCACACAACGCACAAGTGATGCGTGAAAATCACCGCTTATCTGCACAGCCCCATTGAAGTGAATGGGTCCGGATTCAGTGTGGGTGCAATGCGTTCACCTCACGCATTGCACCCGCGTGGAATTCTCGCCGTGTGAAAGGGGCCTTAGAGAAGAAAGCACATACGCGCCATTTACTAGGTGAAGGACCTTGCAACAAGACTGTTCCTACCTCTACCTCGGATGCGTCAACCTCCACAATAAATGGTTGTGACATATCCGGCTGAACCAGTATAGGAGCAGAAGCAAAACACTTCTTCACTGCTGAAAAGGCTTGCAATGCCGCATTAGACCAAACTGAGACATCAGAACCTTTCCTAGTCATGTCCGTTAAAGGTTTAACCACAGTCGAGTAGTTCAAAATAAATTTACGGTAGTAGTTGATGAACCCCAAAAATCGCATGAGCGCTTTCAGATTCTTGGGTCCATTCCAGTCCAACACTGCACAGACCTTTTCAGGATCCATACGAAAAACTGAAGATGAGAGTAGGTAACCCTGGAATTGTACTTCCGAAACTGCAAATACACACTTCTCCATCTTAGCATATAATTTTTTCTCTCTTAGGGTCTGTAACACTTGTCTCACGTGATTTTCATGTCTGGAGAATAAATTAATATATCATCCAGATACACCACAACAAACCTGCCCACCAGATGATGAAATATGTCATTAATGAAATGTAAAAAAAACGCAGGGGCATTGGTTAACCCAAAAGGCATGACCATATTTTCAAAATAACCCTCAGGGGTATTAAAGGCCGTCTTCCATTCGTCCCCCTCCTTGATCCTTACCAGATTATATGCCCCCCTCAAATTCAGCTTAGAGAAAACCTTGGCACCGACAATCTAACTGAACAAATCTGGGATCAAAGTAAGGGGGTAAGAGTCACGGACAGTGATACGATTAAGCTTATGAAAATCCAGACATGGCCTAAGAGCTCCGTTTTTTTTCTTAAAGGTAACTTGTCACCAGTTTTATAGTGTCCTAACTAAGGGCAACATAAATAAGTGACTGATTCTCTTAGCAAAATGCTGGGTCACTTTCTTTAATTGACCCAGTCAATCTGCCAACATCTTGTATTGAAAAGCTCCAGCTGATAATGATAAGTCATGAATATTTATGAGCTCCTGACTCTCCCCGACCTACCTGCTGATTGACAGTTATTTTCCATATGAATCAGCAGCAGGTGGGCAGGGGAGTGGCTATAGATCTGAATTTAAAAAAACGCTGGACTCACTGACATCATGCTGGACTCAAATCAGCTCATTAGCATGCGGTATGTGGCATCTTTGTGTGTATATTATGAGGTAACTGTCACAACCAGACAGCTGAGAAGCTCTGACAGAGGCCTTTCAGAACCTCCTCCTTGAATTTCTGTGTTGTGGTATTCAGCTCCTCCTCTCGTCAGCCTCTCTCAGCTGTCATGTCTTAATTGCTTCCCTTTAAATGCCTCCTCAGAATGCTTTTCTGAGCGGCTTATATTTCCTCCTGGAGTGTGTGTGCACGCTGATCTGTCCTCCTCTTTGCTTCAAAGCTAAGTGTACTTTTATATGTTTATATCTGTTTGCTGGATCCCAGATGACCCTGACTCCCTCCGTGTCTTGTGTAGGGAGCCGGTGGTCGTGTCCCCTCACTATTGTAGGGTGCTCAGGGCTTTATAGTCAAGGTTCGTGGATATGCAAACCTCCACCATTAGGATCTTTGCATAGGCTGAGCAGCCAGGGAAAGTGCCAGGTCTTCTGCAGGGGTCTCCCTTGGTTCCTTAGTTTTTGGATCCAGCGAGTCGTTTATACATGTTGCTTTGCCTTGTTACCTGTACACATTCCGTGACATTATAAGCCGCCAAAACCGTCTTAAGCATGGATCCGGTTTCACTTTTGGCTGAACGCTTCCAGGGTCTTTCATTGGAGGTAGCTGACCTCCGTAAGACTTTGTCTCAGCTTCAAGTGACCGGTTCAGCTTGCGTTCATGGAGCTTGTTCTGAGCCTAAGATCTCGCTCCCGGATACGTTCTCCGGGGGTAGTGAGAATTTTGTGCGTTTTAGAGAGGCTTGCAAACTCCATTTTCGCCTTCTTCCCCATTCTTCTGGTGATGAGGAACGGAGGGTGGGGATCATTATATCGCTGCTCAGGGGTAACGCTCAGTCCTGGGCCTTTTCGCTGCCGGAGGGGGCACGGCCCCTCCGTTCAGTGGATGAATTCTTTTTAGCCCTGGGTCAGATATATGATGATCCGGATCGTATTGCTCTGGCGGAGTCTAGACTACGTCTCCTATGCCAGGGTAAACAATCCGCAGAAATATACTGCTCAGAATTTCGGAGTTGGGCAGCTGATACTGGTTGGAATGATGCTGCACTCCGAAGTCAATTTTGCCATGGTCTTTCAGAGGGATTGAAAGATGCATTTGCCTTTCATGAAAGGCCTATTTCTTTGGACTCTGCTATGTCTCAGGCCGTTCGTATTGACAGGCGTCTTAGAGAGAGAGGAGAGATCTCTCCTTCCTGTCATACTCGGTCCCAGGACTGTGCAGCGGTCCCATTCTCTGCGCAGGGGTCTCAGTCGCTGTCAGCCCCTTCTGAGCAGGAGCCCATGCAGCTGGGGTTGATTGCTTCTGACAATAGAAGATTCAGCCCGCATGAGAGGGTTTGTTTTTGTTGTGGAGGTATTAATCATTTGGCAAATATTTGTCCCTCTAGGAGATTCAGGCAGTTCTCTGGGTATAATAAAGAAACAAAGAGGAAAAAATCTTTGAAAAATGTTCCGTCTGTTACTATTGGCAGGATTGAGGCGGAAATTGAAGATTTTCCGTTTGCTTGTAGTTCCCGTTTTGTCCTGCCGGCTAGGGTGGCGCTAGAGAGCAAGAACATTTTTTGTGAGATTTTTGTGGATAGTGGAGCAGCGGTTAATCTCATTGATAATCACTTTGCGATAACTCATGGTTTCCAGGTGTGCGCTTTGAGAAAGGATATTCCTGTGTTTTCTATCGATTCCGCTCCACTTTCTCAGAAGTCATTAAAGGGCATAGTTCACAATATCCGTTTAATTGTGAGTGATGCTCATGTTGAGGATGTGTCATGTTTCGTCCTTAGCGGTTTGCCGACTCCTCTAGTGTTGGGGCTACCCTGGCTCACTAAACATAACCCCACCATTGATTGGCAAGCAAGGCAAATAAATGGTTGGAGTGACTTTTGCAGAGAGAATTGCCTCACGACATCTGTTTCTGAGGTTGCTACTAAGACTGTACCATCTTTTCTCTCTGAATTTTCGGATGTCTTCTCTGAGAGTGGAGTTCAGGATTTGCCCCCGCACAGGGAGTACGATTGCCCTATTAATCTCATCCCAGACGCCAAGCTGCCTAAATCTCGTTTATACAATCTTTCCCAACCTGAGAGGATCGCTATGCGTACTTATATCTCTGAGAGTCTGAGAAAGGGACACATACGACCCTCAAAGTCACCTGTTGCCGCTGGTTTTTTCTTTGTTAAGAAAAAAGATGGTTCTTTAAGACCTTGTCTGGATTTCAGGGAGCTGAACAATATCACAATTCGTGACCCTTATCCGCTTCCTCTGATCCCGGACCTGTTTAACCAGGTTGTTGGGGCTAAAGTCTTTTCCAAATTAGATTTAAGAGGGGCATACAACCTGGTCAGGGTCAGAGAAGGGGACGAATGGAAGACGGCCTTCAATACCCCTGAGGGCCATTTTGAGAATTTGGTTATGCCTTTTGGGTTGATGAATGCCCCAGCCGTTTTTCAGCATTTCGTGAACAGCATTTTTTATCATTTGATGGGAAAATTTGTATTGGTGTATTTGGATGACATTTTGATTTTTTCTCCCGATTTCAAAACTCATAAGGAACATTTACGTCAGGTCTTGCTCATCCTGCGGGAGAATAAACTATATGCGAAACTGGAAAAATGTGTGTTTGCGGTTCCAGAAATTCAATTTCTGGGGTTTCTTCTCTCCGCTTCTGGTTTTCGCATGGACCCCGAGAAGGTCCGCGCTGTGCTTGAGTGGGAGCTTCCTGAGAATCAAAAGGCGCTGATGCGTTTTTTGGGCTTTGCCAATTATTACAGGAAGTTCATTTTGAATTATTCTTCTATTGTTAAACCACTCACTGATATGACCAGAAAGGGGGTAGATTTTTCTTCTTGGTCAGTAGAGGCGCGTAAGGCCTTTTCTGATATCAAGGAGAGTTTTGCTTCCGCTCCCATCTTGGTGCAACCTGATGTTTCATTACCCTTCATAGTTGAGGTTGATGCTTCTGAGGTGGGTGTGGGGGCGGTCTTGTCTCAGGGTTCCTCTCCTGCCAATTGGCGACCGTGTGCCTTTTTCTCAAGAAAACTCTCCTCCGCAGAGAGAAATTACGATGTGGGAGATAGGGAATTGTTGGCCATCAAGTTGGCTTTTGAGGAATGGCGCCATTGGCTAGAGGGGGCCAGACACCCTATTACCGTATTTACTGACCATAAAAATCTGGCCTACTTGGAGTCAGCCAAGCGTCTGAACCCGAGACAGGCCAGATGGTCGTTGTTCTTTTCTAGGTTTAATTTTGTTGTCACGTTCCGCCCTGGAGTTAAGAATGTGAAGGCAGATGCCCTGTCACGTTGTTTTCCGGGAGGCGGGAATTTTGAAGACCCGGGTCCCATTTTGGCTGAAGGTGTGGTGGTCTCTGCTCTTTTTCCTGAATTGGAGGCAGAGGTGCAGGCAGCCCAGTCAGAGGCTCCTGATCTTTGTCCTCCTGGGAGGTTGTTTGTGCCTCTCGCTTTAAGACACAAGATTTTTAAAGAACACCACGATACGGTCCTTGCTGGGCACCCGGGGGTAAGAGCCACACTGGATCTCATCGCTCGGAGATTCTGGTGGCCTGCGCTTCGTAAGTCGGTTGAGGGTTTTGTGGCAGCCTGCGAGACTTGCGCTCGTGCCAAGGTCCCTCATTCACGGCCATCAGGTCCTCTCCTTCCCTTACCCATTCCTTCCCGTCCTTGGACACATCTGTCCATGGACTTTATCACGGACCTGCCTCGTTCCTCGGGGAAGACTGTGATTCTGGTGGTGGTGGACCGTTTTAGCAAAATGGTGCATTTCATCCCTTTTCCTGGTTTGCCCAATGCTAAGACGCTGGCGCAGGCATTTGTTGATCACATTGTCAAGTTGCACGGTATTCCTTCAGACATAGTCTCTGATAGGGGCACGCAGTTTGTTTCCAGATTCTGGAAGGCTTTCTGTTCTCGCTTGGGGGTTCGGTTGTCATTCTCTTCTGCTTTCCACCCGCAGTCGAATGGCCAGACAGAGCGCGTCAATCAGAATCTGGAGACATATCTGCGTTGTTTTGTGGCGGAGAATCAAGAGGATTGGTGCTCTTTTTTGTCCCTTGCTGAGTTTGCTTTAAATAACCGTCGTCAGGAGTCCTCTGATAAGTCACCATTTTTTGGTGCATATGGGTTTCATCCACAGTTTGGGACTTTCTCGGGAGAGGGGTCTTCTGGTTTACCTGATGAGGACAGATTCTCCTCGTCTTTGTCATCTATTTGGCAAAAGATTCAAGAGAATCTAAAGAGCATGAGTGAGAGATATAAGCGTGTGGCTGATAAGAGACGTGTGCTTGGTCCGGACCTGAATGTTGGTGATCTGGTGTGGTTGTCTACCAAGAATATCAAATTGAAGGTTCCCTCCTGGAAGTTGGGTCCTAGGTTTATTGGGCCTTACAAAATCCTGTCTGTCATCAATCCTGTTGCATACCGTCTTGATCTTCCTCAGACTTGGAAGATCCATAATGTTTTTCATAAGTCCTTATTGAAACCTTATGTTCAACCCATTGTACCCTCGCCTTTGCCTCCTCCTCCGATTATGGTTGATGGGAATCTTGAATTCCAGGTCTCTAGGATTGTGGATTCTCGTCTTGTCCGCGGTTCTCTTCAGTACCTTGTTCAGTGGGAGGGGTATGGTCCTGAGGAGAGGATGTGGGTCCCAGTGACGGACATTAAGGCCTCTCGTCTCATCAGGGCATTCCATAGGTCCCATCCTGAGAAGGTGGGCTCTGAGTGTCCGGAGTCCACTCGTAGAGGGAGGGGTACTGTCACAACCAGACAGCTGAGAAGCTCTGACAGAGGCCTTTCAGAACCTCCTCCTTGAATTTCTGTGTTGTGGTATTCAGCTCCTCCTCTCGTCAGCCTCTCTCAGCTGTCATGTCTTAATTGCTTCCCTTTAAATGCCTCCTCAGAATGCTTTTCTGAGCGGCTTATATTTCCTCCTGGAGTGTGTGTGCACGCTGATCTGTCCTCCTCTTTGCTTCAAAGCTAAGTGTACTTTTATATGTTTATATCTGTTTGCTGGATCCCAGATGACCCTGACTCCCTCCGTGTCTTGTGTAGGGAGCCGGTGGTCGTGTCCCCTCACTATTGTAGGGTGCTCAGGGCTTTATAGTCAAGGTTCGTGGATATGCAAACCTCCACCATTAGGATCTTTGCATAGGCTGAGCAGCCAGGGAAAGTGCCAGGTCTTCTGCAGGGGTCTCCCTTGGTTCCTTAGTTTTTGGATCCAGCGAGTCGTTTATACATGTTGCTTTGCCTTGTTACCTGTACACATTCCGTGACAGTAACCATCTGTCACACCAGTAAGTGAATACATCTAAGGTACTTTTTAGTAGTTAATGATTGTATATAATTAGTTAGATTATAATCAAATATCCACATGACAGGTTCCCTTTAACAAAGAATAACCTTGCACCAACTGGGGATTTGGACAGTCTAATATGTCGCTTAGCAAAACTCTCGGTGATATACTCTCACATGGCTGCTCTTTTGGGTTCAGAAAGATTATAGAACTGAGATTTGGGCAACCTAGCTCTGGGAATAAGGTTAATGGGGTAATCATACTCCCGATGTGGAGGTAACTCCTGGTCTCCACTTTCAGAGAATACATCAGCAAAATCAGAAATAAATGAAGGTACAACTTTAGTGGTTACAAAAGAAAGCGACGTGCTAAGACAGTTGTCTAAGCAATAATCACTCCGACCAAAAATCTGCTTCACTTGACAATCGATGTTAGGATTATGTTTACTTAACTATGGTAAACCTAGCACCAACGGAGCAGGCAGACCCTCTAGCACAAAACACGAGACGGATTCTTGATAAAAAACACCCACTTTTAAACTGATGTCCTGCACAATTTGTGATAAACATTTTTGAGTGAGTGGAGCAGAATCAATTGCAAACACCGAAATATTTTTGTCTAATGCACTTGCTATCCAACCGTGCATACGAACAAACTGACCATTAACTAGGTTAACCCCTGCCCCACTGTCAATAAACACCTTAATTTCCACAGTTTTGACAAAATTAAATTCTCAGATTCCCCACTCACACCACCCAGTGTGAGATGAGGATTTAACACATTCTTTTTTTTTGTTTTCACCTTGATGCCGAACATAAGGACATACGTTAACAAAATGTCCCCTTTTTCCACAGAAAAAGCAGAGTCCCTACTGATGCCTAAAGTTCTTATCCCCAGGTCCAGAGATGTCTCCCCCCAACTGCAAAGGTTCGTCAGTGGGCATGAACTCAAGGGTTTCTCCCCTCAAAGTGGCAGAAGAGGCCGCCATCTTATATAATATTACGTCCTGAGACTGAGGAACCTTAGATCTTTCCCTCAGGCGTCTATCAAGATGTACAGCAAGGGACATAGCTGCCTCCAATGACTCGGGATATTCCAAAGCGTCCTTCAGGTTCTCGGATAGCCCTTGACAGAATTGACTACGGAGAGATGGATCATTCCACTCCGTATCAGTAGACCATCTCCTAAATTCAGAGCAATAGGTCCCCGCAGAACGCCCTCCCTGCCGTAAGGGACGCAACTTGGTCTCGGCCTGGGAGATTCGATCTGGGTCATCATAGATAAGCCCTAGAGCTCTGAAAAATTCATCGACTAACCGGAGGGACGGTGATCCGGTCTGCAACGAAAAGGTCCAAGACTGAGCGTCATCTTTTAGCAAAGAAATTATTATACCCACTCTTTGACTCTCTGTCACGGCCTATGGTGTAAGCCGTGACACTGTTGCCACACTTGCTGTTGACGGTGGCAAAATGTTGCTGCAGCATGTTGTGGCAGTGTCACGGGTTTTGCTGTGTGCACCGTGACTTGCTGGCCACACATGCTGTTGTTTGCGGCAACCTGTTGCGTTTAGCCTGTGTGTGCAATTCCCCTTTAAGTAGTGTCTCCCTGGGTGTGGTCTCAGGTCTCCTTATATACTCTGGCTTGCAGACTGAGATCAGTTTGGTTTGTCTGCCTTGCATGTGAGATGCTTGAGCTGTACTTGGATGAGATCTGAAGGCCATTCAAGTTTGACATCAAGATCATCTGTGATGTCATCCTGAGTGTTTCCTCCTTGTCTTCCTTCCCCTCCTGGTGTGTCATTTACGGTGTGGGTTTAAGTTGGAGATTTGGTGTACGTCTTGTTTGTGGTTGCATGTCTGGGATGTTGTTGGTGTTTGTCCCTGCATGTGTGCAAGACGTCTCCCTTGTGTGTGTTACCTCCGAAAGGGGGTCCCATTGGTTTCCCGAAGGGGTGAACCCAAAGACATTAGAAGCCTTGCCTGGAGCCACCTTGCTTCAGTGTCCGCATGGGGGTCCAGGTTGTTTTGGTGTGGCTTTTCCATCTTTGCTGAGGCAGGTAAGTGTTTGATGTTCCGTTGTTAAATTGTGTTCTTACCTGCCGTGCAGTTGCTGCATTGTCTTTCTCCCTGTCAGCTACTGGGCTGCTGGAGACGCCTTTCATCCGTGGTGATGGATGAACAGGAGGTCTCTGCCCTGTCACGATGTTGAGGGCGATGCAGGGATTCCTAGACTTCTAGGTTCGTGGGTATGAGCCCCCTTACCATTGAAGGCGGCTCATACAGCCAGGAGACTAGAGCTATTTCAAGGAAGCTTTAGGAGGTGACCAGCTCTCTTTTCCCTGCCTATGGCTCAGTACTTGGTGACATTGTTCGGTGGGGAGTTTCCCCCACTCCCCACTGTGACACTCTCGTCCCCAGACGAGCGTGGACGGAGTTTAAAGTATAACTTGCACAACTCCCTGAGCCGAATAAAATTGTCACTTACCCCGGAAAATCTGTCCGGAAGAGCCACCTTGGGTTCAGGGCAGGCCTGGTTCCTGCTGTCAGAATCAGCTGCCTGTGGTCTCTGGATCTGTGAGACAGTTGTGCGGAGGTCAGCTACCTCCAGAGACAACCCCTGGAGTTGTCCGACCAGTGCAGAAATAGGATCCATTACCGCACTGATACAAACAAAATGGCGGTATTTAGGTGGTTGATAATGTCACGAATAGTGGGAAGGGGAAGGACACCAGAACAACAACAGAAGGGGAAAGACAAAGAACTTGTCCTCAAGGCTAGGGAGAGGGGTACGATCACCTCCTAGAAAACCCCTAAACCTGACTCTGACTCCTGTCAGTACGTATAGACCCTGAAGGTGGGAAAATACATACGCCGTAACCTACACCCTAGGAGCCCTTAAATCCCCTAAAGGTAGTGACAGAGAATGAGACAACTGGTTCCTATCCTGGTGAATGAACTACTGTCTCCCTGAGGCCTAGTAAACAACAAGAACAAGGAAACAACAAAATACAAAGAGCAGTACAAATTATCTAGAAAATGGATGAGCAGGAACACAGGAAAGGTCCACACATCATTTCTTCCAAATCCAAGCAGAGAATATCAACCGCATGGAATAAAATGTGAGACCAAACTTAATAGGGAATGCAGTATTGACCAAAAGCTGCACCTGACAAGAAGTGTGGTCATTACCAAACAACAACACTGAGAATCAAGAAACTGTCAGTTCACCCCACGTGCAGCCAGTCTCCCAGAATTTTTAACCTCTGACACAGGAGGTACCGTGACAGTGAATCATAGTGGTGGCAGCATCATGCTGTGGGGGGTTTTCAGCGGCTGGGACATAGAAACTGGTCAGGGTTGAGGGAAAACTGAATGTAGCAAAGCACAGAGATATAATTAATGAAAACCTAATCCAGAGTGCTCTGACCTCAGACTGGGCCGAAGTTTCACCTCCCAACAAGACAATGACCCTAAGCACACAGCCAAGACAACAAAGAAGTAGCTTAGGGACAACTCTATGAATGTCCTTGAGTGGCCCAGCCAGAGCCTTGACTTGAACCCAATTGAACTTTTGTGGAGAGACAGTCCCCATCCAACCTAACAGATTCTGCAGGATCTGCAGAGAAGAATGGCAGAAAATCCCCAAATCCAGGTGTGCAAACCTTGTGGCATCATACCCAAGTACACTGGAGTCGGAATTCTTATGGGAATGCAAGATTTTAGTTTTTCCTTCTATTTTCAATAGTATTTTATTGGGTTTCAATAAACATGACAAAAGCCTGCAGATCCAGAACATGGACGTGTCGGTGACCAAGAATAATTGCAAACAAGGTTCAGGTAGTAGAATGTACATACAGAATATTATGCATATCATACAGTGGATCAAGACTCGAAGTACAAGAGCAATATGAGTAGCAAAATAAGTAAACAAAATAAGTAACAGGCCAAGATGACAGTTAAGATTCATGCATATTTATCAAGTATCTAGTAGTAGACAGCAAGTCATAGAATCAGGGGTTCAGATCGACTGATCTAATGTTGGAGTGGCTATGTAAGTGGAGGTATAGTTGTTCAAAAGGGTATTGGAGTGTTGGTTAGTGTGTGGGTCCAGAAAAACTCTCATACCACAAATGCCACGTGCGGTGGTTTTTTTTGAACGTCATGACGGAGGGGGTCAATGCTTTCTCATATTGGAAGGTTGTTGTGATAGTAGAAAGTACTTCATCTATTGGAGAGATCTGTTCCTTCCAGTGTCTAGTACCAATTTGGCTATCACTACAATCTTACAGCATAATACCCAACCTCGTCTAGGGATTTTGTCCAATTCTAGAAATAGCAATGCCATTTGGGCAGATTTGCAAAATGGGAATTTAAGTATGGAGGAAAGCATATCAAAAATTTCTGTCCAGTATGCCTCAAGTTTAGGGCAAAACCATAATGTGTGTAGTTGCGTGCTTACTTGGCCACAATGTCTCCAGCAGAGTTGAGAAGATGTGGGGTATATTCTGTGAAGCCTGTCCAGGGTAAAGTACCACCTGAGAAACTTTTTAATTGCCGCTTTATAGTGTGTGCAGCATTTGCATGCTAGGTGGACTACCTGCAAGGCAGAAGTCCATGCTGTCACTTCAAATGTACGCCCCGGGTCTTTCTCCCACTGTGCATATGGATGAGACTTTTTCTTAAAGATCTGCAGCATCTGGGGATGTCCTACACTAATTCCAGAGGGTCTATTATCGAGGAAGTGTCTAATTTACAGATATTTGAAAAAGTCTGCATTGGGTAGGTAGTACAGTTCCCTCAGTTTTTCAAATGTGTGCAGTGACCCATCGTGGTACAGCTGGGAGATATATGTAATACCTTTTTCTACCCACTATGAATTGTTAAGGTTGTGGATGTGAACAGAGAGGTATTGTAGGGGTACTGAGTGCCAAGATGGCAGGGATTCCCCAGGGGTCTGTGAGTGGAAGTCTCTCCAGCATTGCAGGGTATTCAGTGTTAGGGGGGGGAAAACATTCCCCGTTGGGGTTAGCTTCTTAGTGCTCTCATAAGTAAGAGCATTAAGAGAGGTAGGAGAGACAAGGTGATTTTCTATGTGTGTCCAGTTGGTATTATGGCCCCTCTTCCATCTGGAAATCATCTCCAATTGTACTGCCATGTAGTAAGCTTGGACATTTGGTACACCAATTCCTCCATATAGCTTGTGTTAAGTTAAAGGGATTCTGTCACCAGGTTTGGGGCTATAGAGATACGGACATACACGGCTAGCTCGCCGCTAGCATGTCCGCAATATATGTGTCCTATAGGGCTGTGTGGTTTTAATTTCTTTAAAAAAGGATTGTATAGATATGTAAATGAGTCTTTAATGTGTCCAAGGGGCTGTACTAACCTTCCTTGTGCCCAGCCACGCCCGCCTGTGAAGGAGCCCAGCACCGCCTGTGTCCTCCGAATCTCCTTCTTACATCAACGATAGATAGCCATAATCTCGCATGCACAGTGCCGGTATAGTGTTCCTTCTCTGTCCTGCCATCAGCCTCAGGGAAAGAACTGCGCATGCACGAGCTCGCGCATCGCAAGATTACGGCTAAGATTACGGCTATCTATCGTTGATGAAAGGAGGAGATTCGGAGGACATAGGCGGTGCTGGGCTCCTTCACAGGCGAGCGTTGCTGGGCACGGCTGGGCACAAGGAAGGTTAGTACAGCCCCTTGGACACATTCAAGACTCATTTACATATCTATAAAATCCTTTTTTAAAGAAATTAAAACCACACAGCCCTATAAGATACATATATTGCGGACATGCTAGCGGCGATCTATCCCTGCATGTTCGTATCTCTATAGCCCCAAACCTGGTGACAGAATCCCTTTAATAGCACATATGCTATTCTAGGTTTTACGGCCCACCCAGACGAATTGTGAGATCTAGTGATGCAGTGTGACGAAAAATCTGCTACTTTTATGAGGGCTGTGCAAAATAAATATAGCACTTTAGGTACTAGTAGCATTTTAAATACCGCAATTCTCCCTACCTAGGATATCTCAGTTGAAGACAGTTGGGACATTTCGTCCCACAAGGAGGACAGCATAGGAGTATAGTTATATTTATATATTTGGCCAAAGGAGGAGGGAATACTAGTGCCCAGGTACCCAATTTTGTCGGTTTGCCAGTCTAAGGGGAAGCATGTCTTGAGGTAGTTGATAGTTGAAAAACGTAAAGACACCGGCAAGGCTTGCGATTTGGCCGTATTAAGTTTATATAAGGATATCTCTCCGAATCACCTGATCCATTCCACTGCTTTATTTAGCGATGATTCGGGGTAAGATACGGTAAGTATGACATCATCGGCGTACAAGGAAATGGTGTGCTCACGGTTGCCTATCTGTATACCCCTCATTTCCGGGATTGCCCTAAGTAGAGCAGCTAGCAGTTCCATACAGAGTACAAATATTAGGGGGGAGAGGGGGCATCCTTGGCAGGTGCCATTAGTGATGTCAAAGCTATCTGACAAAGTCCCGTTTGTTAACACCTTGGCTGAGGGGGCTGAGTTGTAGGGCTTTAATGGCCCGCAGTATCCCTCCCCCAAAGCCAAAATGCTCGAAAAAGCATACGACCATCCTATGCGGTCAAACACTTTCTCAGCGTCTAGGGATACCATGACGGATAGTAGCTTATAGTGGTTGATATGGTGTAGTATGTTCAATACCCTCCTAGTGTTGTCAAATGCTTGTCTGCCTTTGATGAATCCTACCTGGTCCTCATGAATCAGGTCTTTTAGGATGGGGGCTAGTCTTGTAGCAAACATTTTAGCATATATTTTTAAATCAGTATTGAGAAGTGAGATAGGTCGAAAATTTGGTGGTTTGTCTGGGGTTTTGCCTGGCTTAGGTAGAGTGACAATCAGGGCCACGTTTTCCTGCGGGAGGGAGCCCTCCACTATGGCTTTCTGACACACTTTTTGTAGGTGGGGGGATAGGAGATGTGCAAATGTCTTGTAATATTCTCCTGTTAGTCCATCAGGACCCGGAGATTTGCCTGCGGGGAGGCTTCGGATGGCAGTGATGATTTCTGTCAATGTGATGTCTGAATTATGCCTATCTAACTGTTCTGTAGTGAGGGACGGGAGGTTGGACTTTTCTAAAAATGCTTGTATCTAAGATAGGTGTGGTTGCGATGTGAATGGGTCTGATTGTAAGTTGTACAAGGAGGTATAAAATTGTTTGAATTGACTAGCAATTTTGTTTGGGTGTGTGATTTTCCCCATAGTAGATGGGTCTAGAAGGAAGGGAATACAAGACTTAAGTCTTTGTGTAGTAGTCTACCTGCTTTGTTGTCTTGTGAGTAGTATTTTGCTTTAGTGTAAAACAGGTGCTTGTTGTATTCGAATAGTTGAGTTCTTAAAGTGTTCAGTTGTGTTATGCTGGCTTGTGTTTGGGAAGCTTTGTTTAGGGATTCGAGTCTTTGGATATCCTGAAGTAGGGAGTGTATCTTTTGAGCCCTAAGTTTCTTTGCCACATGACTGAGTTTGAGGAGAGATCCTATGATTACCGCCTTATAGGCATTCCAGAGGCAAAAAGGATTAGCGACCGAGCCAACATTGAAATCAAAGTAGGTTTTCAGATTCTGTTCAATGTTTTTTTTATGTGCTGGGTGAGAGAAAAAGTGAGAGTTACACCGCCACACAGAGGCTGGGGTAGATTTGAATGTTTCCTCTATTGTGATGCTGATCGGAGCATGATCCGACCATGATATGGTTCCTATGGATGTGACCTAGTCTGAAGAAGTATATTTCTATCAGTAAGGACGAGGTCTATCCTGGAGTAACTATTATGGGGTAGAGAAAAGTAGGAATAGTCCCTTTCTGTTTCATGTAGTGTTCTCCAGATATCAATGAATTTAAGTCCACAGAAGATTCCCTAGCAGTGAAGTAGGGGTACAGTGGGATGGTGTTGTGGTGTTCAAGTCTGGGTTTAGTATACAGTTGAAGTCCCCAAGAATGAGAAGGTTGCCTTGTTTAACAGTATGTAGCAGTTTAAACACCTTTTTGCAAAACCTTAATTGCCTTCTGTTTGGAGCGAAAACCGCTGCCAGGGTATACATAGTATTATTAAGGGAACAAACCAATATTACACATCTACCTTGGCTGTCAATGTGCTGGCTGATCAACTGGAAGGCCACAGTGTTCCTGCCCGCAATCAGGATTCCTCTAGATTTAGAGACATAATGGGACTGGAATACTTCCGGGAAACCATGATGTTTAATGCAGTATGCGTCTTTAGAGACAATGTGGGTTTCTTGAGCACAAAAAATGTCACATTTCAAGTTTAGAGCCTCAGACCACATTTGTGCTAATTTGTAAGGGCTGTTAAGCCCATTCACATTCAAAAAGGCGACTGTCACGATAGGTAGGGAAGGGAACAGCAAACTGAAAGACAAACTAAATAACGGACTAGGTCCCACAAGCTAGGGAAAAAACAAAGGTCACCTCCTAGAAATCCCTGACACACTTTCCCTAGGCTGCTAAGCCCATGTGCATACCTTAATGGTAGATATACACATGTCCCTGTGCCTAAGACTATAACACACTAAACAGACCCTCAACAATAGGGAAAAAGAGACACCCAGCCTCTTCTACCACCGAAGGCCCTAGCATCCCCACTAGAGGCCTAGACCTCTAGACAGAAACCAAAAGGGAAAATACTTATCTGATACGAGAAGAAGCAGACGATCCACCAAGCATCCAAAGCTCACACAAGGTCGAACTATAACCTGCAAAGGCTATAGGGAAAAATGGAGGTACAAATAGCTTCACTAATCACCCAAAAAATACCACCAGGTTAAAGGTGGAACTGCGCTCAAACCCACAACAAACAAACTATCAGATCGAGTCAAGTGCAGCAATTCTGACAGATCTCCTCAAACCACCCACAGGGCAGGGCGTGACAGTACCCCCCTTCTACGGGTGACCTCCGGACACCCAGGCCCAACTCTATCCGGGTGTGCCCTGTGAAAGGCGTTCACAAGGCGGCTAGCGTTAACATCAGTAGCCGGAACCCACATTCTTTCCTCGGGACCTTTTACTTGCTAATACTATATAAAATAATGCCACTGTGGTGGTTCACCAGTGAAAATTGTGAAACAAACAAACAATGAAAAAAGATAAGATATGTTTACACAGGGTAACCAACCGTTGATACGGTTTCAGAGGTTAGTAAACACAGGGCAGCAATGGGGAGTGTTGGGATATGTCTAACCTATCCCTATACTCACCCTGAGTTTTTCCTCAGCCCAGGGACGTCCCCTGGTGGTGGAGACTCCCTGTCCTTGTGCCTGGACTGACTGCCCTCAGTTTACCCTCCTCTTAAAAGAAGCACAGTGCCACGGTACCCCGTAAACCGACGGATATTATCTGTGTCCCAGGTAAGTCAATACCCGCAAAGACAACAGCCCATATAGATGGATAGACAAAAAATATGTACATAGGTGTACAGATGTAAGTATCACCTATAGCATCAATTTGAAAGGAACCAAACACAGGGGCATCAATAGCGGTGCGTTCCCAGGTTGGTTCTCATAAAACCCCTACGTGTTTCCCCTATTACTAGGTTCATCAGGGGGTATTAACAGTCATGGGTGAACCGTCATGTTCAAGTAGATAAATTATAGATAAATCATAAAGATATACTCATGATGCAGTAGAGGACACAGGACCAAAGACGCAAGACGCAACAGGGACATGTATAGGACCCAGGGGACCATTGGATATACCCCACCTGTGAATGGAAGGTAAAAAAGATATCAGGGTGGGAGCTTAGTGAAAAGTTTATCATTCTGCCCCTTAGGTATCATTACTTACTTAATGTCCTAGGCAGTCAAATGACTAAAGGGCCCAGTTAGATAAAGGTTGCGTCTTGGTGCCATCCTGTTCCTCCTACTGATCACACTCACTCCATTACCTACTTCCACATATACCCCCTCGCCAGCTGTTCAGAATCCGCGCTGAATAGACGGGGCAGGTCACTTCCGGTAGCGAGACCGCATGTGTAGCCTGCATCCAGTCTCTGGAGCGCAGGCACCCGCCACTTCCGTCCAATGCACCGCACTGTTGCCTTATCATCACCAGTCGCCTATCAGAGGACACCGTAGTGCGTCATCTCCATATCATGGACCGCATATATCTGCCACATCCGGTCCTTTAGAACGCATCGTAGTGTCATGTCCGGTCTGTAGGTCGTCCCATATTACCACAGGAGGCGGTCCCACAGTCCAGACCGTGCCGTTTATGAATATATGTTGCCAGGCAACTGGCAGGTTGTTTTAAAAATAAGAATAAGATGTTTTAAGGCCCACCCTGATGGATACATCTGACAAAAATTACTATGATGTGTTACATATAACAATAGTAATCTCTAGGAGGCGTTATTAATAAAGGTTATGTGACTAATCAGCTGGTATCCAAAGGACCATGGTCGCAGGATCCTCTGGTGTGTATACAAATAGCATGTATCTAAGTATACTCCATCAGTTAGTATGACGCAAAAAATCCCCATCACGCCGGCATGCTACACCTATTTAGCACAGCATACTAATGAAGTGGGTACTAAGTCAGTAATTATTCGCATTCTAATTTGTAATACCACATAATTTGCATATGGCGGAAATTTGCGATGTACATTCAGAGAGGCCCCCCCAAAAGAGTGGGCCAGAAGGGCAACATTCTGTGTGGCCATTAGATATGATACTCCAACAGTCGCATGGCAGACGGAGGAGGGTGTATATAAGGAAAAAAAACTATTACACAATATTTCACCTATGTGCACGCCCTGGATAGTAGGCAGCACCAAGCGCACATAGGATAATTAGCGCTCAATATTCGGATACTTCGCGTATCCCATTATTTTATCTTAGCTAAAATATGTTTACCGAGTAGGTCTATTCCTGACCAGAAAGATAAGAGGAGAGCCCACAGCCACCCCCATAGATCATAGAAAACACGAGAACGTAAGTCTCTTGTTAATCCCAAGGGGTGCCTGGGATTTGAAATGGTGATTCCAGACGCACTCCATCTGGAGAATTTTTCGGTCCCAGTCGCCACCCCTTGGTGATAGGGGAATGGTCTCCAGGATCGAAAACTTCAGACAGTTAGGGTTACCATTTGTCTATCCATCTATATGGGCTGTTGTCTTTGCGGGTATTGACTTACCTGGCACTGTGCTTCTTTTAAGAGGAGGTTAAACGGAGGGCAGTCAGTCCAGGCATGAGGACAGGGAGTCTCCACCACCAAGGGAGGTTCTGGGCTGAGGAATAACTCAGGGTGAGTATAGGGATACGTTAGACATATCCCAACACTCCCCATTGCTGCCCTGTGTTTACTAACCTCTGAAACCGTATCAACGGTTGGTTACCCTGTGTAAACATATCTTATCTTTTTTCATTGTTTGTTTGTTTCACAATTTTCACTGGTGAACCACCACAGTGGCATTATTTTATATAGTATCAGTAAGTAAAAGTTACGTTTTATTCAATAAACACCAATAATAAATGGCTCACAAAAGTGAGTACCCGTGCCAAGCCCGCACGTACAGTTTAGCACCAAAAGAGGAAGACAGGGCTAGCACACAATAGTATTAGATATAAACTTTATTAGCGTCTCCAAACGAGACAAAAAGCAATAAAATATACATAGAAGACAATATGATGGTGGATAGGGAGCACACCAGATGACATGGAGCACCACTAAAGGCTCATCCTGTTATGGCGAATCGATTCAAAGAGATATCATATTATACATGCCAAGCCAAACAGGATGTCAAATACATATAATCAGGCAGGGCTATCAGAACAGAGAAAAGATCTCATACAATATACAAAAAAGAGAGTATAAAGTGCATAGTGCAAATGTCACAAAGTATATAGATCACTCAAGCTGAATTGTCCGCAAAAGAGCCATACAATAGATACCCGAGTAATGCACCAACAACCCCAACGTACGTTTCACGCAAGCTTCTTCAGGGGGAAGTGTGTGTGTGTGTAAATGAGAGCTAATAGGGTGACTTATCTAGCCAGAGTATCAATTGAAAATAATAAACAGCTGCACGGAGTAAGGAAGACATGTGTGGCCACACATGGAAGGGAGATGAGTGCGCTCCAAGCTGGAACGCATCGCTGTCACTTCCGGTCTCCAAAGGAAGATAGATGATGAACCGCATAATGAAACGCAGAGCGCTACTTCCGGGACAGAAAAAGAGATAGAAAGAAACAAAATCCTGTAACATGACCATCGAGTGGTACCCCAGATGCCTACCTATATCATTGAGGGCAAAGATAACAAATACTATGACCCGGTACAGAGATCGGGCATACCGGAAGTGCGTACCACCAGTATGGAACGCATCACATGACCCAGAGGAACGCAACTACCCGGACGCCAAAATACAGTACATCGATATTTATAATAAGAATCCAAAGGGATACATAAAAACAAAGCAATATTACCACATCAGTGCCATAGGACAAGAGTATAAATATATAATCATAAGGTGCAAATATATGTGTATAACACTACATACAGATATTAAACAATACATATGTGAATGGGTGTGAATAAGAGAAATATGATAAATATATATATATATATATATGTGTGTGTATATATATGTACGCACACGAGCATGAACGCATAAAAGAATGCACATAGATGCATGTGCATGCACATACATACAGACATACATAGGTGCCACAAAAGATAATTTTTATATATATAAATGATTAAGCCATTCATATTACAAAAATATGTACTAAAATCAACTAAAAGTGGTAGAATAAAAATATCACTTCAACTGTTAAATGTGATGCATGTAAAAACATGTATATGAGGTGTAATACACCACAAGGTGCAAGTGCAAAAAAAGGGGGGGGGGAGAAGACTGGTCCGTGGCACCAGGACGTGGAATCATCCACAGAATCTTCAGCCAAGAAGGAAAAAGGTTGAAGGGAAGAGGGAGGAAAAAAAAGGGACACGAAATCCAGAATATCTGCGGCGGCCACACCTAAAAGACTAGCAGAGAGAAAGACATACCGTAATTAAAAAACAGTAATAAAACAGGCAAGAGTGAAACAGCCTGTGGAGAGACGAAATCCTCCAAAATATTAGACCTAAAAGCAACCATAGGTGGATGCATGTCTGGGCCAGACAGACATCCACACATGTACAGACACACACAAAAATAATAAAATATATCAAAGAACAAAAGATACAAAATAAATAGAGCTCAACAAAAAAGAAAATAAAACCACGGTCCGTCTACACAAAACGGGCGGCTTATTGCAGGAAAGGGGCAAAATTTAAACCCTCATTCAGGCCATATGGGGTAACTGTATGAAGCTGGAAAATCCATTTATCCTCACGTTGGGCTAATAAAAGCTTCCAATTACCACCCCTGCTGCCAACAAAAACCCTATCTATACCTCTTACCTTCAGCAAAGAGCCATCACAGGCGTGATGTGTCTTGAAGTGGTGAGGAATTGTCTTTAGGCAGGTGTCATCCTCTTCGCTCGCCGCTGACTGTATCCCCAGGACATGTTCTCTCGTCCGACGCCTCAATTCACGTGAAGTAAGACCCACATATTGAAGCCCACAGGGGCAACTCGTGGCATAAACCACCCCAATAGTGCTGCAAGTAATAATATGTGTGATTTGGTAGGTCTTCTGGCCTGCAGAGTCAGTAAAAGGGGTAGTGGTGAGAATATTAGCACATGCAACACAGTTGCCACAGGGGCGATAGCCCCATTTGGGACCCTTGGACCCAAATATACGGGGAAGGGTGGTAGCCTGGTAGTGACTATGGACCAAAGCGTCCCGGATATTTCTGTCCCGTCGAAAAGTGAGAGATGGTCTAGAAAGTAAATGCTGTTTCAAGATCGGATCCATACATAGAATGTTCCAATGTGTGGTCAGCGATTTCAACACTGCATTATGACCTGAATTATAGGTGGTAATAAAACGTACCATGTTGTTCTGTGATTTCTTTGTCGCCTTGGGCCGCTGCTGTAAAAGATCATCCATCCCAGATCGTTTGGCTCTAAAGTAGCCTTTCTTCAGAGAGGATTCGGTGTAACCCCTCTCCCTGAATCTTTTGGTCAACTCCTGGGCACGCTTTTCAAACAGCTCATCATTGGAACAAATGCGTCTAAGTCGCAAAAATTGACCCGTAGGAATACCTTCAATCAACTTCCTTGGGTGTGCAGAACCGGCGTGTAGAAGACTGTTGACTGAAGTGGGTTTACGATGAAGGTCAGTATGAATATAACCCTCCTGATCTACCTGTAAAAGAACGTCCAGGAAGTCCATATCCCTTCGACCGGATTTGTAAGTAAGGTGGATATTCAGATGGTTTTTATTCAGATTTGTCATGAAAGAATCCAATTCTCCAGTCGTGCCCTTCCAAATCATAAGAACATCATCGATGTAATGATTCCACATTTGTACCCTATCGATGAAAAGAACAGGATCAGTCAAAAAGAGACCCCTCTCCCACAGCCCCAGGAAAAGTTTAGCATAGGACGGCGCGCACGCCGCCCCCATGGCCGTTCCCTGGAGCTGCAGGTAGAAGGATCCCTTAAACATAAAAAAATTACGCCTGAGGGAAAAGTCCAAAATTTGCTAAATAAAAAGAGCATAATCACCCTCAACATCAGACATAGCGAGAAACTGAGCAGCAGCTGTCATCCCATCCTTGTGACAGATGGTATAAAGTGATTCTACGTCACACGTCACAATGAGCATATCTTCCTCTAGTTGTATGCCACTCATCCTGATTCTCAGCGACAAAACACCTCAAATATGTCTCCAGACTTTGGTTAGTGCGCTCTGTTTGACCATTCAACTGAGGATGAAAGGCAGAAGAGAAAGATAACTGAATACCCAGGCAAGAACAAAACGCCCTCCAAAACCTGGAAACAAATTGTGTCCACCTATCAGACACCACATCAGAGGGAACGCCATGTAGTTTCACAATGTTATCAATAAAAACCTGAGCAAGGGTTTTCGCATTGGGCAAAACTGATAATGGTACAAAGTGAGCCATCTTGCTAAAGCGGTTCACTACCACCAAAATCACAGTTTTCCCAGAAGAACTCTGCAAATCAGTAATAAAGTCCATGGACAAATGCGTCCAAGGATGAGACGGGATGGACAAAGGAAGAAGAGATCCTGATGGCCGCGTGTGAGCCACCTTTGCGCGAGCACAGGTCTCACAAGATGCTACCTAACCTTCAACATCTTTACGCAACCCAGGCCACCAGAGGGCATGACTAAATTCTCAAAGTGTCCCTCAGATATATTAAAGGCAGTCTTCCATTCATCCCCTTCTCTGATTCTGATTAGATTATAAGCTCCTCTTAAATCCAACCTCGAAAACACCTTGGCACCGACAATTTGATCAAATAGATCCGGAATCAAGGAAGGGGATAAGGGTCCCGGACAGTAATGAGATTCAGTTCCCGGAAATCGGTCTAATGGATCCATCTTTCTTCTTTACAAAAAAGAAGCCAGCGGCCAAAGGAGACTTAGATGGTCTGATATGACCCTTTGCCAAACTCTCGGTAATATACTCCCGCATAGCTACTCTTTCGGGTTGAGAAAGATCATATAACCGAGACTTAAGCAATTTAGCTCCGGGGATAAGGTTGACCGGACAATCATACTCTCGGTGAGGGGGCAATTCCTGAGCTCCACCCTCTGAGAATACGTCCAATAAATCGGAAAGAAACTGAGGCAACACCATAGAGGACACCCCCGAAATAGAGGCATTAAGACAGTTGTTCATACAAGATTCACTCCAATTACAAATTTGTCTAGTTTGTCAGTCAATGGTAGGGTTATGTTTTATCAACCATGGTAAACCCAGAACCATCGGAGCGGGCAAACCTTTCATAACAAAACAAAAAATAAACTCAACATGAGAATCACTTACCCTCAAATGAATATTCTGAACAATATGAGTTAGATTTCTTTGCGAGAAAGGGGGGCGGAATCTATAGCAAACACTGGTATCTCTTTACTTAAAGCGCTAGTTTTGAAACCATGACTCTGGAGAAATTGAAAATCAATAAGATTAAGCCCTGCACCACTGTCAACAAATACCTTTAACTCGAAATTTCCCGAGTCTAGCGCCACCATGGCAGGCAGTAGAAATCGGGTACTGCAAGTAGGATACGAATATGCCTGCTCTGACTCCCCATTCACGCTACCGAGCTTAACCACCTCCCGACCGCTGTACGCGTATATGCGTCCGGGAGGTGGTTGCTTTATTCCTCCTGGACGCATATACGCGTCTTCTCGCGAGACGCGAGATTTTCTGTGAACGCGCGCGCACAGGCGCGCGCGCTCACAGGAACGGAAGGTAAGCGAGTGGATCTCCAGCCTGCCAGCGGCGATCGCTCGCTGGCAGGCTGGAGATCCGAATTTTTTAACCCCTAACAGGTATATTAGACGCTGTTTTCATAACAGCGTCTAATATACCTCCTACCTGCTCCTCTGGTGGTCCCTTTTGTTAGGATCGACCACCAGAGGACACAGGTAGGTCAGTACAGTCCCACCAAACACTACACTACACCCCCCCCCCGTCACTTATTAACCCCTTATAAACCCCTGATCACCCATGATCACCCCATATAAACTCCCTGATCACCCCCCTGTCATTGATCACCACCCTGTCATTGATCACCCCCCTGTCAGGCTCCGTTCAGACGTCCGTATGATTTTTACGGATCCACGGATACATGGATCGGATCCGCAAAAAGCATACGGACGTCTGAATGGAGCCTTACAGGGGGGTGATCAATGACAGGCGGGTGATCACCCATATACACTCCCTGATCACCCCCCTGTCATTGATCACCCCCCTGTCATTGATCACCCCCCTGTAAGGCTCCATTCAGACGTCCGCATGATTTTTACGGATCCGATCCATGGATCCGTAAAAATCATGCGGACGTCTGAATGGAGCCTTACAGGGGGGGTGATCAGTGACAGGGGGGTGATTACCCTGATCACCCCCTGTCATTGATAACCCCCCTGTAAGGCTCCATTCAGACGTCCGCATGCGTTCTGTGGATCCGATCCATGGATCCGTAAAAAATCATGCGGATGTCTGAATGGAGCCTTACAGGGGGGGTGATCAGTGACAGGGGGGTGATCACCCTGATTACCCTGATCACCCCCTGTCATTGATAACCCCCCTGTAAGGCTCCATTCAGCCGTCCGCAAGCGGTCTGTCGATCCGATCCATGGATCCATGGATCCGTAAAAAATCATGCGGACGTCTGAATGGAGCCTTACAGGGGGGGTGATCAGTGACAGGGGGGTGATCACCCTGATTACCTTGATCACCCCTGTCATTGATAACCCCCCTGTAAGGCTCCATTCAGACGTCCGCATGCGTTCTGTGGATCCGATACATGTATCCATGGATCCGTAAAAAATCATGCGGATGTCTGAATGGAGCCTTACAGGGGGGGTGATCAGTGACAGGGGGGTGATCACCCTGATTACCCTGATCACCCCCTGTCATTGATAACCCCCCTGTAAGGCTCCATTCAGACGTCCGCATGCGTTCTGTGGATCCGATCCATGTATCCATGGATCCGTAAAAAATCATGCGGATGTCTGAATGGAGCCTTACAGGGGGGGTGATCAGTGACAGGGGGGTGATCACCCTGATTACCCTGATCACCCCCTGTCATTGATAACCCCCCTGTAAGGCTCCATTCAGACGTCCGCATGCGTTCTGTGGATCCGATCCATGGATCCGTAAAAAATCATGCGGATGTCTGAATGGAGCCTTACAGGGGGGGTGATCAATGACAGGGGGGTGATCAGGGAGTCTATATGGGTGATCACCCCCCTGTCATTGATCACCCCCCTGTCATTGATCACCCCCCTGTCATTGATCACCCCCCCCCTGGTAAGGCTCCATTCAGACATTTTTTTTGGCACAAGTTAGCGGAAATTTTTTGTTTGTTTTTGTTTTTGTTTTTTCTTACAAAGTCTCATATTCCACTAACTTGTGTCAAAAAATAAAATCTCACATGGACGCACCATACCCCTCACGGAATCCAAATGCGTAACATTTTTAGACATTTATATTCCAGACTTCTTCTCACGCTTTAGGGCCCCTAAAAGCCAGGGCAGTATAAATACCCCACATGTGACCCCATTTCGGAAAGAAGACACCCCAAGGTATTCCGTGAGGGGCATATTGAGTCCATGAAAGATTGAAATTTTTGTCCTAAGTTAGCGGAAAGTGAGACTTTGTGAGAAAAAAACAAAAAAAAATCAATATCCGCTAACTTATGCAAAAAAAAAAAAAATTCTAGGAACTCGCCATGCCCCTCATTGAATACCTTGGGGTGTCTTCTTTCCAAAGTGGGGTCACATGTGGGGTATTTATACTGCCCTGGCTTTTTAGGGGCCCGAAAGTGTGAGAAGAAGTCTGGGATCCAAATGTCTAAAAATGCCCTCCTAGAAGGAATTTGGGCCCCTTTGCGCATCTAGGCTGCAAAAAAGTGTCACACATCTGGTATCGCCGTACTCAGGAGAAGTTGGGCAATGTGTTTAGGGGTGTCATTTTACATATACCCATGCTGGGTGAGAAAAATATCTTGGTCAAATGCCAACTTTGTATAAAAAAATGGGAAAAGTTGTCTTTTGCCAAGATATTTCTCTCACCCAGCATGGGTATATGTAAAATGACCCCCCAAAACACATTGCCCAACTTCTCCTGAGTACGGCGATACCACATGTGTGACACTTTTTTGCAGCCAAGGTGGGCAAAGGGGCACCTTTCGGATTTCGCAGGCCATTTTTTACACATTTTGATTGCAAGGTACTTCTTACACATTTGGGCCCCTAAATTGCCAGGGCAGTATAACTACGCCACAAGTGACCCCATTTTGGAAAGAAGACACCCCAAGGTATTCCGTGGGGGGCACGGCGAGTTCCTAGAATTTTTTATTTTTTGTCACAATTTAGCGGAAAATGATGATTTTTCTTTTTTTTTCTTTTTTCCTTACAAAGTCTCATATTCCACTAACTTGCGACAAAAAATAAAAAATTCTAGGAACTCGCCATGCCCCTCACGGAATACCTTGGGGTGTCTTCTTTCCAAAATGGGGTCACTTGTGGCGTAGTTATACTGCCCTGGCAATTTAGGGGCCCAAATGTGTGAGAAGAACTTTGCAATCAAAATGTGTAAAAAATGCCCTGCAAAATCCGAAAGGTGCACTTTGGAATATGTGCCCCTTTGCCCACCTTGGCAGCAAAAAAGTGTGACACATCTGGTATCGCCGTACTCAGGAGAAGTTGGGCAATGTGTTTTGGGGTGTCATTTTACATATACCCATGCTGGGTGAGAAAAATATCTTGGTCAAATGCCAACTTTGTATAAAAAAAATGGGAAAAGTTGTCTTTTGCCAAGATATTTCTCTCACCCAGCATGGGTATATGTAAAATGACACCCCAAAACACATTCCCCAACTTCTCCTGAGTACGGCGATACCAGATGTGTGACACTTTTTTGATGCCAAGGTGGGCAAAGGGGCACATATTCCAAAGTGCACCTTTCGGATTTCACCGGTCATTTTTTACAGATTTTGATTGCAAAGTACTTCTCACACATATGGGCCCCTAAATTGCCAGGGCAGTATAACTACGCCACAAGTGACCCCATTTTGGAAAGAAGACACCCCAAGGTATTCCGTGAGGGGCATGGCGAGTTCCTAGAATTTTTTATTTTTTGTCACAAGTTAGCGGAAAATGATGATTTTTTTTTTTTTCTCTTTTTTCCTTACAAAGTCTCATATTCCACTAACTTGCGACAAAAAATAAAAAATTCTAGGAACTCGCCATGCCCCTCACGGAATACCTTGGGGTGTCTTCTTTCCAAAATGGGGTCACTTGTGGCGTAGTTATACTGCCCTGGCAATTTAGGGGCCCAAATGTGTGAGAAGTACCTTGCAATCAAAATGTGTAAAAAATGGCCTGCAAAATCTGAAAGGTGCACTTTGGAATATGTGCCCCTTTGCCCACCTTGGCAGCAAAAAAGTGTGACACATCTGGTATCGCCGTACTCAGGAGAAGTTGGGGAATGTGTTTTGGGGTGTCATTTTACATATAACCATGCTGGATGAGAGAAATATCTTGGCAAATGACAACTTTTCCCATTTTTTTATACAAAGTTGGCATTTGACCAAGATATTTTTCTCACCCAGCATGGGTATATGTAAAATGACACCCCAAAACACATTCCCCAACTTCTCCTGAGTACGGCGATACCAGATGTGTCACACTTTTTTGCTGCCAAGGTGGGCAAAGGGGCGCATATTCCAAAGTGCACCTTTCGGATTTCACCGGTCATTTTTTACACATTTTGATTGCAAACTACTTCTCACACATTTGGGCCCCTAAATTGCCAGGGCAGTATAACTACCCCACAAGTGACCCCATTTTGGAAAGAAGACACCCCAAGGTATTCTGTGAGGGGCATGGTGAGTTCCTAGAATTTTTTATTTTTTGTCGCAAGTTAGTGGAATATGAGACTTTGTAAGAAAAAAAAAATAATAAAAAATCATCATCATTTTCCGCTAACTTGTGACAAAAAATAAAAAGTTCTATGAACTCACTATGCCCATCAGCGAATACCTTAGGGTGTCTACTTTCCGAAATGGGGTCATTTGTGGGGTTTTTCTACTGTTTGGGCATTGTAGAACCTCAGGAAACATGACAGGTGCTCAGAAAGTCAGAGCTGTTTCAAAAAGCGGAAATTCACATTTTTGTACCATAGTTTGTAAATGCTATAACTTTTACCCAAACCATTTTTTTTTGGCCCAAACATTTTTTTTTTATCAAAGACATGTAGAACAATAAATTTGGCGAAAAATTTATATATGGATGTCGTTTTTTTTGCAAAATTTTACAGCTGAAAGTGAAAAATGTCATTTATTTGCAAAAAAATCGTTACATTTTGATTAATAACAAAAAAAGTAAAAATGCCAGCAGCAATGAAATACCACCAAATGAAAGCTCCATTAGTGAGAAGAAAAGGAGGTAAAATTCATTTTGGTGGTAAGTTGCATGACCGAGCGATAAACGGTGAAAGTAGTGTAGTGCCGAAGTGTAAAAAGTGCTCTGGTCATGAAGGGGGTTTCACCTAGCGGGGCTGAAGTGGTTAAGGGAGTTTTATTTTTCTTTGAATGAATCGCCTAATTGTTTTTCATTACCAGTTAGCGGTTTATTAAAGGGGCATATATTAATGAAATTACCTTTATTACCATAGAAGTAACACAGTCAATCAGCTTCCGAAAATTCTTATAATCAGAGTAAGAAGTAATCTTACCCAATTGCATAGGCTCCTCTCTAGCCCCGGATTCAAGTGTCACAGAACCCCTAGGGACAGGAGGGGCTGATTCACCAACAGACAGCACCCCCTGCCCACGGGGAACTTTGCACCTCTTCCTAAGACGTCTATCAATCCCTACGGCTAAAGACATGGCCGCCTCCAAAGAACCTGGGTTTTCATGAAAAGAAAGGGCAGCTTTTAATCTCTCAGATAGCCCCTGACAGAACTGACTGTGGAGTGGCAGGGTCATTCCATTCCGAGTCAGTCGCCCACCTTCTAAATTCAGAACAATAGGACTCAGCGGTACGTTCTCCCTGGCTCAAACTGTGCAACCTACTGTAGATTCAGCCATTGAGACCCAGTCTGGGTAATCATAAATCAGACCCAGGGCTCTGAAAAATTCATCCACCGACCGGGGAGACTGAACCGGTCGGCAGAGAAAAAGCCCAAGACTGAGCGTCACCCTTTAGCAGAGAGATAGTCATCCCTACCTTTTGGTTTTCATCTCCAGATGAAATTGGCCGCAGACAAAAATACGATTTGCAGGATTCCCTGAACCGAACATAGTTATCACTTCCCCCGGAAAACCTATCAGGGAGAGTGACCTTAGGTTCAAGGCTGGACTGGCTCCCACCAGCGGAGCCATGCAGCAGAAAATTCGGACACAGTGCAATTGAATTAAAGAGGTCAGCTACCTCCCAAGTTAATTCCTACATGCGATCAGCCAAAGCATCCATTTTGCACGGAACAAGGGAAACAAAATGACAGTATTGGCAGGTTATAATGTCACGATAGGTAGGGAAGGGAACAGCAAACTGAAAGACAAACTAAACAATAGACTAGGCCCCACAAGCTGGGGAAAAAAGAAGGTCACCTCCTAGCAATCCCTGACACACTTTCCCTAGGCTGCTAAGCCCATGTGCATACCTCAATGGTAGATATACACATGTTCCCGTGCCTAAGACTATAACACATTATAACAACAGCAATAGGGAAAAAGGGTAAGAGACACCCAGCGCCTTCTATCACCGAAGGCACTACCATCCCCACTAGAGGCCTAGACCAAAGAGATACCAGAAGGGAAAAGACTTATCTGATACGAGAAGGAGCAGACGATCCACCAAGCATCCAAATCTCACACAAGGTAGAACTATAACCTGCAAAGGCTATAGGGAAAAAGGGAGGTACAAATAGCTTCACTAATCACCAAAAGAACATCACCTGGAAGAAGGTGGAACTGTGCTCAAACCCACAACAAACAAACTCTCAGATTGAGTCATGTGCAGCAATTCTGACAGATCTCCTCAAACCACCGGCAGGGCGTGACACGTAGCACCATGGTAGCTTATTTGGAAAGTGATAAGTTATCAGGGTCTCCGTCATTTCCAGTCCCATACTGTCTACCAAGGGTTGGCCTGTGAGGCCGGTATAAGAGTACATGAAATCCTGGCTAAACAATAAACCTATAGTGGAAATGTCAAAAAAGGAACGATTACAATGCAGCCAATAAGTCAAACACAAAATAATCCCGCTCGATAGATAAACGTCTGCAAAATGGGTCTGCATCTGTTCCGCAATTCTCTGGAATGGGTAAGGACCTATTGTCCTCAGCCACTGACAAGAGAGGGCATTTCTATTATAGTGCCAGCCATGTGCAGTCCGCAAAATGCAGAACGCACCTGGCAGGTGTCCGTGTTTTGCTGATCCGCGGACGTGGGAATGGACCCTTATCCTGTGGACCGGATGGTATGTGTCCCACTTTTCAGTAACCATCCTGTGGGAATGGGGGGAAAAGTTCAGCTTGAAATGGATCGTACCAGCGCCATACAGCACCTGAAAAAGAAACTTAGGGTTCATTCACACAGTCAGTATTTTTCTTTTTCAGATTTCCGTTCCGTTTTTTGCAGATCCATGTTTCCGCAAAAACCTTCCGTTTTTTACCAATTGTACATCCGCATCCGTTCCGTTTTTCAGCAAAAAAAATGGAAGGAGAAATATATGTTGCTAGGGTACTAGAATTTTAATTTTTTTTTCTATTTCCTGGAAACGGATCCGCAATTGCAGGTGACAAGCGGATGACATATTGATGCATTCCACATGTCATCCGCATTTTTGCATACCCATTGTCTATACTGGGACCACGGATTGCATTTTGCGGACAATAGTAGGACAAGCTCTATTTTCTTTGCAGATCCGCATAATTGGACGGAACAATTAGTGCTGAGTGCTGTCTGCATATTTTGCGGGGCCATTGAAATGAATGTGTCTGCATTCTGTTCTGCAAATTTGCGGAACGGATTACAAAATACTGACATGTAAATAGACCCTAACTGTGCCAGTTAAGGCTACTTTCACACTTGCGTTCAGAGCGGATCCGTCTGGTGTCTGCACAGACGGATCCGCTCCTATAATGCAGACGATGGGATCCGTTCAGAGCGGATCCGTCTGCATTATAGTTTAGAAAAAATTCTAAGTGTGAAAGTTGCTCAGACGGATCTGTCCAGACTTTACATTGAAAGTCAATGCTGGACGGATCCGTTTGAAATTGAGCCATATTGTGTCAACTTCAAACGGATCCGTCCCCATTGACTTACATTGTAAGTCTGGACGGATCCGTTTGCCTCCGTACGGCCAGGCGGACACCCGAACGCTGCAAGCTGCGTTCAGGTGTCCGCTTGCTGAGCGGAGCGGAGGACAAACGGTGCCAGACTGATGCATTCTGAGCGGATCCGCATCCACTCAGAATGTATTAGGGCTGGACGGATCCGTTCGGGGCCGCTTGTGAGAGCCTTCAAACGGAACTCACAAGCGGAACCCCGAACGCTAGTGTGAAAGTAGCTCCCTCTGCTGGTGTTTTGATCACATGCCACAGTGATGGGGGCAAATTTTCTGTGCAATTTTAGGGTGGCCACCAATAGGTCAGAATAAAGTGTGACCATTCAGGTAGAGGAGTATGTTTCCTTGCTGCCTGTAATAGTTGCTCTTTGACATGAAAAAAAGTGCACTTGGGCAGGGACGTCTCTGGGCACTGAGTCTGCACGATGTTTAGGCTTAGCCACTCTATGGATCCTGTCTATGATGAGATCTGCTGCTGTGCAGTGTGGCAGAAAAGCCTTAATAATAGACTGGAGATAGGCTGGGAGGTCTGATGGTAGTACGGATTCAGGCACTCCTCTTAGATTGACATTGTTGCGGCGTGACCTGTCTTCTAGGTCGGCCATCTTTGTTTGTAACGGTTTGATCTCACTCTCTAGGCCATAATGAGCGTCTATGAGATCGTTGTGGGAGGAGACCAGTTCCCCCATCTTGTTTTCCACATGGTCGACCCGGGTTTCAACCTCTCTTATGACGGCATTAACTGGCGATATGAGTTGCTTTATTGTGTCATGTAGCGAGCGTCTAAGGGCCTGTAGCATCAGTTTAAGTGATAGTTCGGTTATCGGAGATAGGCAGGTCATCAAATACCACAGAGGGGTCTGAATCAGTAGTAGGAAAAGATAAAGTCTCACCCTCCAATCTTTCATCCGGGTCCACAGTGGATTGCGAGCTGTGGGGCCTGGGTGTTGTCGATGGAGCGTGCTCTGTGTTCCGGAGTGTAGGCTCAATATGGCCGCCACCTCGCGGTGAGGGATGAAAAGTGATTGGGTCTGAAGAGGTTCCGAATGCACTGCACATATTTGTACAGCAGTTTATCTGCCTAGGAGGCTGTTTAGGGTTTCCATACAGGTGCACCTCTACTGTACCTGTACATGCATCATATTGTATAGGAGGCATACAGAGGTATTTTATCTTTTGGAAACCGTACAAATTTGACAGATAGAAATTTGTGGCATGTTCTATTGGATAGAGAAAAAAAAGGGGAATGCAACAGCGCCCTGCAAACCAGATAAAGTACAATAATGCCATAGTCACAAAAAATATTATAGTGCTAATGCTATGCTTATTTATAAAGTGAGATCCTTGGCCAATGCATTTTGTATAAAACCATCTGAGCCCGTCCGCCGAACGTCAAGGCGATCTCTGTAAGACAGGAACCTAACACTAAATACTACCTGTTGTGCGCCATAATGGCCGCCATAAAGTTCAGGAAGTGTTAGTTCCACATGCATGCTGGGTCCACTCTGCCTTTTACCATTTTTGGTGCCAAAATGGCCTCCATTACTTACAAGGGATGCAGGTACCAACATGCATGCCGAGCCCACTCCATACCTTTCCTTGTGCCAGACAGCTTCCAATGAATGTAGTGAGAGCAGGCCACAGCTTTAAGCCTCATGCACACGTCCGTGAAACACGGACCGTGTGATACCGGCCTGGATTTCTTCTGAGTGCAGGAGCGCACAGCGTCATTGGTTGCTATGATGCCGTGTGCTTCCTGCTGCCGCCGCAGTACAGTAGTACACTGGTATAGATCATACCAGTGTATTACTGTACTGCGGCGGCAGCAAGGAAGCGCACGGCGTCATAGCAACCAATGACGCCGTGCGCTCCTGCACTCAGAAGAAATCCAGGCCGGTATCACACGGTCCGAGTTTCACGGACGTGTGCATGAGGCTTTATACTGAAACTAATTAAAATCAGCCTATGGGATCAGACAGGCTAATCAGGAGTACACGACTCGCTGGAGTGCCACATCTCCAGCGCTGTAAATCTGCAAAGAAAAGGGGGTCAGTCAGCACATCCCAATGCGCAGGTGCACGCTGCCATGGCTGAAAACAGAGAAATTCCCCTTTTTTTTCTCTATGTTTTCAGCCATGGCAGCGTGCACCTGCGCATTGGGATGTGCTGACTAACCCCCTTTTCTTTGCAGATGTTCCACTGGATGCCACTTACTACTGAACTATTCTATTCTATTCTATTTTCCTCTAGGAGAGAATATCTCCATGCACACGGAGTCTGGTGCAGCCTGTATGGCTGTATTATCCGTATAGTACAGGCTCTGTGCCAGTGTTCAAGACCCTTAAGGCCCCTTTCAGACGGCGTTGCGGGAAAATGTGCGGGTGCGTTACAGGGCTTGGGGTTGGTGTTCTGTAGATTGTATTATGTTCATAACATGGTTATAAGGGAAAATAATAGCATTCTGAATACAGAATGCATAGTAAAATTGCGCTGGAAGGGTTAAAAAAATAAATTAAAAAAATTTAACTCACCTTAGGGCTCTTTCACATCTGCGTTCTTTTCTTCCGGCATAGAGTTCCGTCGTCGGGGCTCTATGCCGGAAGAATACTGATCAGGATTATCCTAATGCATTCTGAATGGACAGTCCGTCCTTCAGGATGCATCAGGATGTCTTCCGTTCCGGAACGGAACGTTTTTTGGCCGCAGCAAATAGCGCAGCATGCTGCGCTTTTTGCTCCGGCCAAAAATCCGGAACACTTGCCGCAAGGCCGGATCCGGAATGAATGCCCATTGAAAGGCATTGATCCGGATCCGGCCTTAAGCTAAACGTCGTTTCGGCGCATTGCCGGATGCAACGTTTAGCTTTTTCTCAATGGTTACCATGGCTGCCGGGACGCTAAAGTCCTGGCAGCCATGGTAAAGTGTAGTGGGGAGCGGGGAGCAGCATACTTACCATCCGTGCGGCTCCCGGGGCGCTCCAGAGTGACGTCAGGGCGCCCCAAGCGCATGGATCACGTGATCGCATGGCACGTCATCCATGCGCATGGGGCGCTCTGACGTCATTCTGGGGCGCCCCGGGAGCCACACGGACTGTAAGTATACTGCTCCCCCGCTCCCCACTACTACTATGGCAACCAGGACTTTAATAGCGTCCTGGGTGCCATAGTAACACTGAAAGCATTTTGAAGACGGATCCGTCTTCAAATGCTTTCAGTACACTTGTGTTTTTCCGGATCCGGCGTGTAATTCCGGCAAGTGGAGTACACGCCGGATCCGGACAACGCAAGTGTGAAAGAGGCCTTAGTCCACTTGATCGCGTAGCCCGGCATCCTGTTCATGTAATTAATGCTCACCCCAGGTCCTGTTCAGCAAAGGAGACAGAAGAGAAGCCAGGCTACACGAACAAGTGGACTAAGGTGAGTTAAATAATTTTTTATTTTTTTTTAACCCCTCCAGCGCTATTTTACTATGCATTCTGTATTCAGAATGCTATTATTTTCCCTTATAACCATGTTATAAGGGAAAATAATAATGATCGGGTCTCCATCCCGATCGTCTCCTAGCAACCGTGCGTGGAAATCGCACCGCATCCGCACTTGCTTGCGGATGCTTGCGATTTTCACGCAACAACCCCATTCACTTCTATGGGGCCTGCGTTGCGTGGATTATCGCACCGCAACGCACAAAGAGGAGCATGCTGCGATTTTCACGCAACGCATAAGTGATGCGTGAAAATCACCGCTCATGTGAACAGCCCCATAGAAATGAATGGGTCGGTATTCAGTGTGGGTGCAATGCGTTCACCTCACGCTTCGCATTCACGCGGAATACTCGCCCGTGTGAAAGGGGCCTAAGTCTTTTTGGAATCACACACACAATGGGAGGCAAAATAACAGTTTTATTGTCAATGGTGCCCATTAGAGATGAGCGAAGTTCTCAAAACTTTGATTCGGTTGCTTTGCTGAATTTCACAAAAAAATTTGCTTTGTGATGAATTACTTTGTCACGAAGCACATTTCTTTGTGAGTAGCAAGCGCAATGACGGGGAACTGCGAAGGTGCCGTCCCTTGTCATTAAACCCCTCAGATGCCAAGTTCATGGTTGATCGCAGCATCTGAGATGTCCATTGAGGGCTGATAATCTGTAAAAAAAAAAAATTATACTCACCTCATCCATTTACTGCCAAAGAATCCGCAACAGCCATCTTGATTGAAGATCCAGTGTGGAATCTTGTGCGGTGCGTGAGGACGTCATCATCACACTGGCTTGATGACATCATAAGTCACCGCGCATGAGATTTTGCACTGGATCTTCAGTCAAGATCCTTGCAGCGGACTCTTCGCTTGCAAATGGATGAGGTGAGTATAACTTTTTTTTTTCCCGCCATTTTACGGAAATTTATTTCCACAAAGCACAAAGAAATTCGGCTTTGCAGCAAATCAAATTTTCTCTGAAATGCAGATCCAAGTCCACTTTGTGAACTTCTATTCGCTCAACTTTAGTGCCCATACACAGTTGGCATGGGGGTCTCCCAGCTGTTCCAGATGGCAGTGAAGAAGGACTGGGCAGTGCCAGATTTTCAACATGCCTGATCCTTTGTGCCCACAAGAGATTAGCAGCTACCGGATGTGTGCTGCTGCCCAGCATGGCTGAAAAAACTGCAGCATTTGCCAGGGTAATTCAGTTTTCCGTAAAATACTATGCCTACATAAGAAATGCTTAGATTCTAGCTGCTGTAGTATGAACCTCTAAATCATATTCAGCACTCAAATATTAATATCTTATTATATAGTTATCCATTTTTTATATATTATTCATATGTTGTGAGAACTGTGTGGTGATGGTGACTTCTTTGTATCTATATTTTTGCACTGCGAGGTTGTCCGTAGGTGCTCTTGTCTTTTTATCAAACCATTTTACGGAGCTGAGATGTAATACCACACAGAACCTGCGTACAAGTGTGGTGCTGTTCTTGGAAGTTAATAAGTTTTTTTTTTTTTCGAATTCTAGAAAACCCCTTTAATATAAAGACATAAAGGGGCAAATTTATTATGCACAAGCATTCTACCAGAAATTGCAAATGAAAAAAAGTGCACAAAGTTTAGAAATTTTTTGCATCTTCCTTGTCATTTTTGAAAATTGCCTAGAAAAAGGGGCATGGCTAAAGCTGGTCATACAGAGATGAAAGTCGAATGTAATGTCCTATTTCAGACATTCCAGCCGACAATTGTTACAAAAAAATAGTGAGAGTGATCGTTAAAGAGGACCTTTCACCCCTCCTGACACGCCTGTTTTAATTGCTTCATGCATTCCCCATGTAATAACAATTCTGGAGCATCTATTCTTATGGCTCTATGTTGTGCCATTCCTTTATTATTTCTACTAGAAGTTATGAATGAATTTTCAGCAGTCTTCAGTAAGGGGTACAGAGGGGTGGTAACCAGTTGGGGGTGTGTACCTCCACAGTCTGAAAATAGCAGCACTGATTGGATAGAGGAGACTGTACAGGTACACCCCCCCACCCCCCCAACTGATTACCTCCTTTCTGTAACCTTACTGCAGACTGCTAGTAATTCATTCATAACTTCTAGAAGGAATAATAATTAAATTTATGGGGAGTGCATGTAGCTATTAAAACAGGCATGTCATGAGCGGTGAAAGGTCCTCTTTAATGCTGTTTCCGTACAGACAAAGTTGCGCGAGACTACGGTGAATTCCTACTGTATTCCTGTCTGCGTATTTTAAAACATTTTGAAATAGGAAACCGAAGTGGGCTTTGGTACTGGCTGGTATCTCAATACCAAAGCCCACTTCGGATTGCTATTTTTTAATGTTTTTAAATACATAGATATCAATTCGGTAGTCATTCACCGAAGTCTCGCACAATTTTGGGCGAGATGAAGTTTGTCTCCAAGGAGCCCATACATTTAATGCTATACGGAAACAGCATTAATATAGAATTTTTTTAACAAATCGACTTCGGATCTATGATCTGAAGCTCGATTTGCTCAAGCCTAATGAAAATCAACCAGGTTGGAAGATGTTTATGGCATGATCAACCGAGTTTGGCCAATCACTTGCCATTGAGTGAGGTTTTTTGTAAAGCTGACTTCCTGATCAGCCAGTTTAGTCTTGCACGTTACTGGAGGGATCGTTTCCTACGATGCATCCTATGAATGACTAATTGGCAACAATGCAGCTGATCTTTTTCTTATGTGTATGGCAGGCTTTAGACGAAACATGAACCCACATTTACTAATGTGGTGCACCTAGAAGTTGTCATAAATTGAGCCAAATTTGGTGCAAATTGTCGATTTTTTTGTGGCCTGTCTAGTTTTAGAAAAATCAAAACAGCTGATCAGCCAGTGTACTGGGAGTCTAACTCCCGCTGACCTTATATTGATTACCTATCCTGTGGATAGGTCATTAATATTGGAAACCAGACAAACCCTTTAAAAGGGTTTTCTGAGATGTTTTTACTGATGACCTATCCTCTGCATAGGTCATCACTAGTATCTGATCAGTGGGGGTCCGACACACGAGACCTCTGTCTATCTGCTGTTTGAGAAGGTCCAGGCACTTGCAGTATCGCTGTGGGCTTCTCTCAGCTTTTGAGGCACAGCACTGTACATTGTATAGTGGCTGTGCTTGGTATTGCAGCCCAGCCCCATTCATTTTAATGGGGCTGGGCTGCGCCTAGGCCACGTGACCGATGAACGTGCCTAGATAAAGCTGCAAGAACGCTGCCTTGCTACTGCGAGCGCTGCTGCCTTCTCAAATAGCTGATCGTCACATAGTGAGGACCTATCAAGAGATGTCATATGTTTTTGTTTTTTACGTGGATTTTTGTTTAGCGGACCGCAAAATACATACAGTGGTTTGCATGACCCCTTAAAGAGGACCTTTCACCGATTATTTCAATGTGAACTAAGTATACAGACATGTAGAGCGGCGCCCGGGGATCTCACTGCACTTACTATTATCCCCGGGCGCCGCTCCGTTCTACCGCTATGCCCTCCGGTATCTCCGCTCACTAAGTTATAGTAGGTGGAGATTTCAGTCACTACGTTATAGTAGGCGGAGTCTGCCCTTGTTCTGCTCTAGCGCTGGCCAATCGCAGCGCAGAGCTCACAGCCTGAGAGGTTATTTTCTCCCAGGCTGTGAGCTCTGCGATGCGATTGGCCAGCGCTACAGAAGAACAAGGGCAGACTCCGCCTACAATGACTTAGTGAGCGGAGATACCGGAGGGCATAGCGGGAGAACGGAGCGGCGCCCGGGGATAATAGTAAGTGCAGTGAGATCCCCGGGCACCGCTCTCCATGTCTGTATACTTAGTTCACATTGTAATAATCGGTGAAAGGTCCTCTTTAAGATTAGAAATTCTGGGCCATTGTATTTACCATTTTTGCCCCATTTGCATGACCCAAAAGCCAGTTACGTGACCCCGATGAACTCATGAAGTGAAGACAGAGACATGACAGATCATCTTCCTGTCTAAATTCTTAGATTCTTATTATATCATGTAGTTCTGGTCTGCGTCACGTGCGGCACTTTTATAAATGTTGTTCCAACGTCCTATTTTTTTCGTCTCCCAAAATTATGCTTTTACATCTCCGCCAAATGTATTTAACCAGCTTAGATCAGCATCTATAACGAGGTGGGACAGTTTTCTCTACATCCGATTGTCGTAGAGTACTTTGTGTAAAGGTGACATTTCAGAATGCAAATCAGAGCAAGCTCTGCGGAGATACTGATCAAGCGGGTGAATGCTGGGAGCTTTGAAGCTTGCACAACTGTGAATGCAGCTATGGGACATAATAAAGACTGTAACTCAGGATCAGTACAAGATAGAACAGGGAATGTAATCACAAACCTACAGAAAGAGTCATTCTGATTAGGAAGTATGAAGTGAATATAGACATAAATATATATTCTATAGAATGGTGTTAAAAAAAAAATCTGTGCGCTATATAAAGACATAAATTAAATAGTCAGCCATTGTTTAGCCTTTTCCATCTGATCTTATGTATACTATGGGCGCACTGAGAGCCCCTACACATACAAATTTTGCTCAACTGTCATAGAAAATGCTTCTGTTTTTTTTGTGTGAAATACTGTTTGAACAACAATATTTCTGTCGTTTTCTTCCATACAGAACAGGAAATGACAAAATAGCGGGATTTTTTTTTTGTCCCTATGACACTGGCTGACCTGTTACATTTGTGTTTGGCAGCTGAAGGCATCTGTGTTGGTCCCATATTCATATGTGCCTCACTGCTGAGAAAAATGATGTTTTAGTATATGCAAATGAGCCTCTAGGAGCAACAGGGGCGTTGCCATTACACCTGGAGGCTCAGCTCTCTCTGTAACTGCCGGGCCCTCTGCACTTTGATTGACAGGACCAGGTGTGATTACATTTATACTGCCTGGCTCTGTCAAAGAAAGTGCAGAGGGCACGTCAGTTGCAGAGAGAGTAGAGCCTCTAGGTCACATATGATCTAGAGGCCTTGTTTTTTGCGGCCTGCCGGTGTTATGGGCGTGTGATTGCCATGCAGCCGGTATCTCACCAGCAAGGCCGGTATTTTAGTGGCCATGCTGGTGCTTGTACATTTTTTCTAACGTCAATTTTAATTGCTGGTATTTTCCTGTGTTGACTGTTACTAATTTGTGGAGCGCTCATTAGTGCAGCCTTTACTTTCCCCACTTGTGTTAATTAAAAAAACTAAACTCACCTCCTCCATTTGCTCGCGCTGCCAGGAACACTTGCTGCTGACTGGAAGTAGCAGGACCTGCAAGACGTCATCACGCTGGATCGCAGGTCCTGTCCTCCAGTCAGCAGTGAGCGTTCACCGCAGCGCGAGCAAATGGAGGAGGTGTCACGGAAGGTGTACAGGAAACTAGAAGACACAAAATGAATATCCGACTCACTGGATCCCAAAACTACGGAACAAAAGGGAGAGCCCTACATCAGACCTGGCTCTCTCCCTGACTGCTCAGCCTATGCGAAAATCCCAATGGTAGATGATCGCATATCCTCGTACCTCGACTGTATAACACCTGAACACCCTATAATAGTGAGGGGACACGGCCACCGGCTCCCTACACTTGATACGGAGGGAGTCAGGGTCACCTGGGATCCAGCAAACAGAAAAACACAAATGAATGAACAAAACTTATCTTGTAGAAGACTCAGAAGTAGGATCAGCATGCACACACTCCAGGAAGGAATATAAACCGCAAAGTGAAGCAGTCTGGGGAGGGATTTAAAGGGATGCAATCAGTGCAACTACATGACAGCTGAGAGAGGCTAACGAGATGCGAAAATGAAAGCAAAACAAAAGGAAGCTCAAGGAGGAGGTTCTGAAAGGCATCTGTCAGAGCTTCTCAGATGTCTGGTGGTGACAGGAGGTGAGTTTTTTTTTTTTTATTAACACAAGTGGGGAAAGTAAAGGCTGTACTAATGAGCGCTCCACAAATGGAGATTATTTTTTTTCAGAATCAGAAAAGGGGGCAATAGTGGTGCCATTATTCTTACTGGGGGCCACTAATGGGGACATTACTATTACTGGGGGGAACTAATGGGGGCATTATTCTTACTGGGGGCACTAACGGGGCATTATAAATTCTGGGTTGCACTAATGGGGCTATTACTCTTACTGGGGGGCACTAATGGGGGCATTACTAATACTGGGGGTCATTAATAATTCTTGGGCCCTCTAATGTGGCCATTACTCTTACTGGGGGGCACTAATGGGGGCATTAATATTATTGGGAGTCACAGTATGACAGTGATTTCACCCCCTGTGTTAAGCCACGCCCCACAACCACATCCCTTTTAGGGTGTGGCTTAACTTGGCCGGTAATTTTTTGTTGGGAAAGATGGCAACCCTATATGGGCGGCTGATGAGAAATAAGTATGAGTACTGCCGCAGCAGTGCGACTCCTATGAGCAGCGTGCTGTGACAATGCAGTCACTTCCCACATGTACATGTAAACCCACCAATCTCGTCCCAACCCCTCAGCAATCACATCTATGCAGCGCGCTTCGGCTCCAACTCAACGCTGTGTAGGCGATGCATTGATGTGATTGCTGATCATGGCTAGTCGCCATTTTCTTTTTGTGTCCACATGGAGCAGGAGTGGAGAAGAAGGTAAATACAACTAGTGGCAGCAGGCCCTCTGGGGGCAATACAGCAGCAGGTACACTGGGGGCAATATGGTAGCAGGCTGTCTGAGTGTGGTGTGGCAGCAGGATCTTTGTGGGGTGTGGTTATGTGACAGCAGGTTTTCTGAGGGGGAACTCATGGCTTATGGTATGCCTGTATACATTTATACAGTTGCAGAATTACTAACAGCGGTTTGCAGACAACCACAAGACTGATGTGGTCCTTGGCAAAAATGAGTTTGACATCCCTGCTCTAAGTATAACGACAACGCCCCCGTTGCTCCTAGAGGCTCATTTGCATATATTCAAATTTAATTTTTCTCAGCAATGCGGGCACACATGAACATGGGACCAACACAGATGCCTTCAGCTGCCAAGTGCAAATACAACAGGTCAGCTAGTGTCATAGGGACAAATCTGCTGACAGATGTCCTTCAAAGTTAAAGACTTAAAATACAACTGGCAGTAGGAAAAAAAAAACAAAAAAAACTTGTGCGTCTTGCGTTTCATATTTCCTGTAGTCTTTCAGCTAACATCTGGAGCTGGCTCGATTTGTGCCAAAAACTGTGACAGATTTATTAAGCCCTCCTAGAGGTGCTATAAGCAAAAGTATCTAACAAGATGAACCATGTCGGTCACTCGGCATGAGGCCACAGTGATAAATTTGGCACATCTGCTGCATGTCTGGTCTAGGTTCCACCTGCCCGTCATAAGTCGTCCACCCAGTATGTTCTTCTGCACTTAACAACAATGATGAACTACAAC
Organism: Bufo gargarizans; assembly: GCF_014858855.1. NCBI lineage: Eukaryota > Metazoa > Chordata > Amphibia > Anura > Bufonidae > Bufo > Bufo gargarizans. The sequence goes on along the minus strand of NC_058084.1, from coordinate 438,932,352 downwards.
AAGCAGAGAAATCCTTGAATTGCCCTTGCATTCTGCGACCCTGCAGTGACTGATTTTTCTGATTCAATAGTTTTTTATTGTTTACTTTAACAACAGAAGTATAAAATGCACAACATACATATCCACTGTGGTACAGAAAAATAAGAAAATAGGGAAATTACGGATATAAAGGAGGAAAAGGAAAGAAAAATCCGCATAGGTAAGGATATAAGAATAGGAACTGTTAATCTTAACTGGTCTGCTATTAAGAAAGCTTATATTATAATCTTCAGGTTGTGAATTATACATCCTTTAGTGACATAAAACTTGAGGAGGTCCACAACGTCCAGGCACGTAAGTATTTGTCATAGTTGTTGTTACTTCTAGCTGACATTTTTTCATATCTGCAGTTGTTATTTATTTTTCTGATTATCAGGGAGATATCTGAAATAGTGGCGGATTTCCAGTTACCTGCTATGCTTTGTAGTGAAGTGGTAAGTACATGGTGTATAATGTTCCTTTGGGGTAATGCTAATTGGTCAATCTCCAATCTTAGTAGATAGAACTCAGGACAAAATGACGTTTCAATTCCTAAGGGTTAGAAGATAACTCTATTTACTTCTTGCCACAACTTAATAACATAGGGGCATTCCCCAAATTTATGCAAGAGTGTCCCAACCTGATTACAGCCTCTCCAACATAAATTAGAGACATTTTGGAGAGTCTGTAGGTTGTGTAGTGCCACCTGTATATGAGTTTAGAGTAGGCTTCATGGTGATCAGAGCAAGAGGAGCTTTTAACTGATGATATATAGGCGTTTCTTTACTTTGCATTTCTTAGGCCCCATTCACACGTCCGCAATTCTGTTCCGCATTTTGCGGAACGGAATTGCGGACCCATTCAATTCTATGGGGCCGCACAACGTGCTGTCCGGATCTGGAAATGCGGACCCGCACTTCCGGGTACGCAATTCTGATGCCCGAAAAAAATAGAACATGTCCTATCCTTGTCCGCAATTGCGGACAAGAATAGGCATTTTCTATTAAGTGCCAGTGATGTGCGGATCCGCAAAACACACACGAACGTGTGAATGGATGTGAAATGTGTGAGTCTAGGTAAGGTTCAGTTAGTTGTGAATAGAATAATTTAGTACCTTTTCATGTTATTGCCTAGTTTATTGCTAAGCAATACATGAGTGAGTGGAGGTACTTTGGGGATAGTTAGGTCAAACCTGTTAAGGTATGTGCGTATCTGGAGGTATTTGTAGAAGTCTGAAGCGGGTAGCCCATAAGTGTTGCTTAACCCCATAATGACCCTGCCATTTTTCACCTTAAGGACCAGGCCATTTTTAGCAAATCTGACATGTGTCACTTTATGTGGTAATACCTTTGAACGCTTTTACTTATCCATGCCATTCTGAGAATTTTTTTATTATCCCATATTGTACTTCATAACAGTGGTAAATTTGAGTCAAAATATTTCATTTGTATTTATAAAAAAAAAGAATTTAACAAAAATCTGGAAAAATTAGCAATTTTACAAATTTCTATTTCTCTGCCTTTTAAAACCGATAGTGATACCTCCTAAAATACCGTAGATATTACTTTACATTTCCCATATGTCTACTTCATGTTTAGATCATTTTGTAAATATTTTTTTTTTTGGGGGGGGGGGGGGGGGAACGTTAGAAGGCTTGGAATTTTAGAAGCAGATCTTGAAATGTTTCGGAAAATTTCCAAAACCCACTTTTTAAGGACCAGTTCAGGTCTGAAGTCACTTTGTAAGGCTACATAATAAAGACCACACATAAATGGCCCCATTTTAGAAACTAGAAACTACACCCCTCAAGGTATTCAAAACTGATTTTACAAACTTTTTTTTCACCCTTTAGGTGTTCCACAACAATTAAAGAAAAATGTAGATTAAATTTCAGAATTTCACTTTCTTGGCAGATTTTCCATTTTAATCAATTTTTTTCAGGTAACAAAGCAAGGGTTGACAGCCAAACAAAACTCAATATTTATTACCCTGATTTTGTAGTTTACAGAAATACCCCATATGTGGTCGTAAACTGCTGTTCGGGCACACGGCAGGGTGCAAAGGAAAGGAACGCCATATGGTTTTTGGTGGGCAGATTTCACTGGGATAATTTTAATTTGCCAATCCATGTCACATTTGAAGTCCCCCTGATGCACCCCTAGAGTAGAAACTCCAAAAAAGTGACCCCATTTAGAAAAAATAAACCCCTTAAGGTATTCAAAACTGATTTAACAAACTTTGGTAACCCTTTAGGTGTTCCACAACAATTAAAGGAAAATGTAAATGAGATTTTAGAATTTCACTTTTTTGGCAGATTTTCCATTTTAATCAATTTGTTCCAGTAACAAAGCAAGGGTTAACAGCCAAACAAAACTTAATATTTATTACCCTGATTCTGTAGTTTACAGAAACACCCCATACGTATGTGGTCATAAATTTCTATATGGGCACAGGGCAGGGCACAGAAGGAAAGGAATGCCATATGGTTTTTGGAAAGCAGATTTCACTGGTATAATTTTAAGCTGCCATGTCACATTTGAAGACCCCCTGATGCACCCCTAAAGTAGAAACTCAAAAAAAACACCCCATTTTGGAAACAATTGGATAAGGTGGCAGTTTTCTTGGTACTATTTTAAGGTACATATGATTTTTGGTTGCTCTATATTACACTTTTTGTGAGGCAAGGTAACACAATAAAGCTGTTTTGGCACTGTTTTTATTTTTTGTTATTTACAATGTTTATCTGACAGGTTAGATCACATGCTATTTTTATAGAGCAGGTTGTTATGGACGCGACAATACCAAATATGACAACTTTTTGGGGTTATTAGTCTCAGTTTTACATAAAGTATTATTGAAATTTAGTGTCTCCATATTCTGAAAGCCATATTTTTTTTGGGGGGCGACTGTCTTATGTAGGGGCAAATTTTTTTCGATATGAGATAACGGTTTGATTGGTACTATTTTGGGGTGCATATGACTTTTTGACCACTTGCTATTACACTTTTTGTGATGTAAGGTGACAAAAAACTGCTTTTTTGACACACTTTTAATTTTTTTACGGTGTTCACCTGATGGGCCAGGTCATGTGATATTATTATAGAGCAGGTCCTTACGGACGTGGCAATACCTAATATGTATACAATTTTTATTTAAGTTTTACACAATAATATAATTTTTGAAACAAAAAAAATTATGTTTTAGTGTCTCCATAGTATGAGAGCCATAAGTTGTTTTTTTTGGGACATTGTCTTATGTAGGGTATCATTTTTGCGGGATGAGATGATGGTTTGATTGGCACTATTTTGGAGTGCATATGACTTTTTGATCGCTTGCTATTACACTTTTTGTCACTGGTTTTTTTTATTTTCTTTACGGTGTTCACCTGAGGGGTTAGGGTCATGTGATATTTTTATAGAGCAGGTTGTTACGGACGCGTCGATATCTAATATGTATTATTTTTTATATTTTTTTACATTTAATACAATAAAAGCATTTTTTAAACAAAAAAAGAAATCATGTTTTAACGTCTCCATAGTCTGAGAGCCATATTTATTTTTTATCTTTTGGGCAATTGTCTTAGGTAGGAGTTCATTTTTTGCGGGATTAGGTGACGGTTAGATTGGTACTATTTTGGGGGGCATACACTTTTTTGATCGCTTGGTATTGCACTTTTAGTGATGTAAGGTGACAAAAAAAGTTTTTTTAGCAGTTTGAATTTTTTTAAAGGTTTCACCTGAGGGGTTAGGTCATATGATATTTTTATAGAGCTAGTCGATACGGACGCGGCGATACCTAATATGTCTACTTTTCTTTTTTTCCCTGTTTTTTACAATTTATTTTTTTTACTTTATTTTGGGAAAAGGCCGCTTTTTTTTTTTCTTGAAACCTCAATTTTTTTTTTTAAACTTTATTTTATTTAACTTCTTTTTTCACTTTATTTTTTTTGTCCCACTCTGGGACTTCAACTTTTGGGGGTCTGATCCCCTTTAAAATGCATTGCAATACTTTTGTATTGTAATGAATTGGCTGTAAGTGTATTACACACTGTAATGCACTTACAGCTTCCTGCCTGTGAGATCTAGGGGGCTGGATCTCACAAGCTGTCACCGAAGGCAGCCACGATGCCTAAAGAAGGCATCGGGCTGCCTTCCCTGCCATCGGGTCCTCGTCACAGCAGCGCGGTGACCCCATGGCAGCTCTCTCCCTTCACATCATACGTGCCTCGATCAGCGCTGACTGTGGCATTGTGAGGGTTAATACGCCGGCATCTGTGTTTTCACCGATGCCGGTGCATGCATCAGGGGTCCAGCTATCGGTGACTGCCGGACCCCTGCCGCTGATCACCATGAAGTACATGTAAGGGGATAGGTTTTACAATAGGGAGTGTAGAACATGTCTTTGGGATGCTCAGGGGCTTTACAGAGCTCAAGAGCACAATGGAAGTCAATGGGAGAACCAGAGTATTAAACAGGCGCCCCCTGCTCTGAAGAGGGGAGGGTGTCTGGGTCACAGGAAAAGCCCAGATATTGATGGAAACACCACTGAAATGGTTCTGGAACAGCATGGGGGGATGTCCGGATGCATCTTGGACTCCCAGGTCGCTGCTGGGAACGATGTTGTCCGAGTAGTACACCACTTTTACAGACTGACAATAATACGCACAAAACCAAAGATAAAATCGATTTTAGAGGAAAAATTGTTAGGAAGCATTCTTTCCTGTATATTTACTTGTATATAAAGTGCAAGTGCTGCCAAAAATTACAAGTAAGAGGCACTCCGATACAACCTGTAGATCACATAAAGGAGGGCCTCATTCACATTGTGGTACAATTGTTCAGGTAGTGGGACTCCTACACTTATAAAGCCTATGCACCAAGAGAAAGGGCTGCCAAAAATGACAAGGAACCGGCACTACAATACACCCTTTATTACACATAAGTGAACCATATACCCTTTTTTGTGGTGGAAGGGGTGCATGGGAATACAGTGTGGTCAATACACCATAAAAGCCACTTTATGTTCAGCCGCTTTCCTCTGGTGGAATCGAGAAGTCTTGGTCAATCCAGGCCTTGTTCATTTTTATAAGAGTCAACCGGTCAGCATTTTTAGTTGACAGGTGGGTGCGCTTAGCAGCACTAAATACCCGCTCTGACAAAACAGGCCAGCACCTCCAAGGCGTAGACCGCCAGTTCGTGCCACGTGTCCAGCTTGGACACCCAATAGTTGTAAGCACAGGGGGATCACAGAGGACGCTGACACGGTCTGCTACTCCTTCACCATATTCCAAAACTTTTCCCTCCTTGTGACACTAGGCCGCCATCAGGGTGAGGTTGCTGGCGGGGTGTCATGAAACTGTCCCAGGCCTTGGAGAGTGTTGCCCTGCCTTTGTTGTAACTGCTGTGTGTTCCCCTTGTCTCCCCTCCTCGGTTTCCCAAGGAACTACGTACTCTGCTGCCAGTGTTGTCAGCTGGAAATTTTTGGAGCAATTTTTCCACAAGGACCTTCTGGTATTGCACCATTTTGCTCGTCCTCTCTACCACAGGAATGAGAGATGAGAAGTTCTCTTTGTAGCGGGGGTCGAGAAGGGTAAACAACCAGTAAATAGGTGTTGGCCAAAATGCGTATAACGCGAGGGTCACGGGAAAGGCAGCATAATATAAAGTCAGCCATGTGTGCCAGAGTCCCAAGAGACAAGACTTCGCTGTTCTCATCAGGAGGATGACTCTCAATCTCCTCATCCTCTTCGGCCCATCCACGCTGAACAGATGGAAAAAACCTCCTATGGGTACTACCCTCTGTAGCGGAGGCAACCGTCTCCTGCTCCTCCTCCTCCTCATCATCCAATTTGCGCTGAGAAGACGAACTGAGGGTGGTCTGGCTATCACCCTGTGTACTGTCTTCCCCCATTTCCTCCGCTTCCACATGCAAAGCATCCGCCTTTATTGTGAGCACCGAGCATTTCAGCAGACACAGAAGTGGGATGGTTACGCTGATAATAGCGGCATCGCCGCTGACCATCTGTGTTGATTCCTCAAAGTTGCGTAAAACCTCATAGAGGTAAGTGTTCTTTTTCTGCTTTAGAGAGGTTATCCATTTTTTCTTTTAATAATTTCTCGCTGTTTTTTGTAATATGATCCATATTTTATTAGTAGGCCTCTTATATATGCTTTATGGGAGTTCCATAAAGTAAATCTGCCAATCTCTTGGGAGTCATTAAATTGGAAATATTGTTTCAAATCTAATTGTAGAGCCTCCTGTATTTTTTTTGTCGGAAAGTAGGTAATTATTTATTTTCCAGATATATTCAGAATTGGGTATTCTGCTTTGATTGTGGTAATTAATGGGGCGTGGTCAGACCACACTATGTGTCCTATTTGTGACCCTAGGACTAGCTGGAGTGAGCTGCTATCCAGGGCTGCCATCAGAAATTTGGGGCCCCTTACACAGCTCAAGGCCTGGGCCCCCCTCCTACCCCGCCCCTTTAGAATCCGTCCTGACTCCACCTCCCCTCCACCCCCAAGGACCTACCCCCAATTTCATAATTTTTTTACAACTACAAAGACAGTAAAAAGTGATAATCAGTGATTTCAGTAAGGAATTCATTTTTGACCAAATAATATGAAGCCTGCTACCACGACAAGGTAGACTCTTTTAAGCAGGACCCTCCACTAACACTAACTACACTACCTGTTCTAATCTGCCCTAGCAATCTTCCCCTGGCACAATTAATAAAAAAAAACTAAAAAAGCACAAGGTTTACTGTTACAGTGTTATGGGGGGATCTGTGGATGACGTACTGTTATGGGGGGAATCTGTGGATGACTACTGTTATGGGGGAATCTGTGGATGACACTACTGTTATGGGGGAATCTGTGGATGACACTGTTATGGGGGAATCTGTGGATGACACACTGTTATGGGGGGAATCTGTGGATGACACACTGTTATGGGGGGATCTGTGGATGACACACTGTTATGGGGGATCTGTGGATGACACACTGTTATGGGGGATCTGTGGATGACACACTGTTATGGGGGATCTGTGGATGACACAGTTATGGGGATCTGTGGATGACACACTGTTATGGGGGATCTGTGGATGACACACTGTTATGGGGGATCTGTGGATGACACACTGTTATGGGGGATCTGTGGATGACACACTGTTATGGGGGAATCTGTGGATGACACACTGTTATGGGGGAATCTGTGGATGACACACTGTTATGGGGGATCTGTGGATGACACACTGTTATGGGGGATCTGTGGATGACACACTGTTATGGGGGAATCTGTGGATGACACACTGTTATGGGGGAATCTGTGGATGACACACTGTTATGGGGGAATCTGTGGATGACACACTGTTATGGGGGAATCTGTGGATGACACACTGTTATGGGGGAATCTGTGGATGACACACTGTTATGGGGGAATCTGTGGATGACACACTGTTATGGGGGAATCTGTGGATGACACACTGTTATGGGGGAATCTGTGGATGACACACTGTTATGGGGAATCTGTGGATGACACTGTTATGGGGAATCTGTGGATGACACATTGTTATGGGGGATCTGTGGGTGACACTGTTATGGGGGAATCTGTGGATGACACATTGTTATGGGGGATCTGTGGGTGACACACTGTTATGGGGGGTCTGTGGGTGACGCACTGTTATGAGGGATCTGTGGATGACACTCAACCACTCTCAAACCCAACTGGTCAAACTTGTTAAATGGATCCCAAACACAATATGCACAATAACACCCCCCACCCCCTCCAACACTTAATAACCCCTTCATGGCCTAAACATTTTTTTCAAAGCTAAATAGGGCTGGGTGGGCTGGCAAGGGAGGGGTTAATAACAATGATGGAGGATCATGGCCCTGTGGGATAATCCAGAAAACAGCTTTGCATTTTACCCCTGAGCAAAGACCACACAACAAGTTGGACATGCAGTACTTTTAGTCCGGCGGCCTTTCGCCATGCACTGCCGTGCTGCGCCGGAGCTCCACCCCCGTCCCTATTATAGTCAATGGGGACGGAGTGGCGGTCCGGCGAAGTAACGGCAGGACGGATCTGACAGGGTGAACAGCCTGTCGGATCCGTCCTGCCGCTAGTGTGAAAGTAGCCTTACAATCTCATGGCTTCTGAGCAACAGATCGCGTGTTCTTCACAGTCATCTGTCACCTCTCTTATCTCTCTGCTCCTGTCCCTTAATGTTATCACTGCTGCAACAAAAGCATCAGCCTCAGTGTAAACTGTTCTAGTGACTCACGGCTCTTTTAACTCAAAGAATCGAATGAGTCTCTAACTAAGTCTGAGTGATCTTTAGATTATTTTAAAGGGTTTCTACCACATCGTTTTGACAAATTTAGCTGTCAGACACTAGCGATCCGCTAGTGTCTGCTCTACCAAACAATCCTAATATAATAGCTTTTTGTGCAGCCGTTTCCATAAAAAACGAACTTTTATTGATATGCTAATGAGCCTCTAGGTGCTATGGGGGCGTCTTTTCAGCACCTAGAGGCTCGGTCTACCTTCACAAAATGCCGCCCAGAGCGTCCCTCCAGCACGCCCATCTCCTCTGGAATGCGATCCTACCTCTGAGTCAGCGGACGAATTCTCGCGCCTGCGCCGTGCGCATCTGTCTTCAGCGCAGTAAATGTCTGACTGCTGCCTGCACAGACATCTCGGTCATCGGCGCAGGCGCAGTGAATGTCTGACCGCTCCCTGCACAGACATCTCCACTGCGCCTGCGCCGATGACCGAGATGTCTGTGCAGGCAGCGGTCAGACATTCACTGCGCCGAAGACAGATGCACCGAAGACAGAGGTAGGATCACATTCCAGAGGAGATGGGCGGGCTGGAGGGACGCGCTGGGCGGCATTTTGTGAAGGTAGACTGAGCCTCTAGGTGCTGAAAAGACGCCCCCATAGCACCTAGAGGCTCATTAGCATATCAATAAAAGTTCGTTTTTTATGGAAACGGCTGCACAAAAAGCTATTATAATAGCATTGTTTGGTAGAGCAGACACTAGCGGATCGCTAGTGTCTGATAGCTAATTATGTCAAAACGATGTGGTAGAAACCCTTTAACCTGTGACTCATCCGATTCTTTCTTAGACTCCCTGTACAGTGTGTGACTCAGACTCAGAGCTGCTAGTGCTCGCCTTGCCTCAGCTCTGATTGGTTGGTGGGCGGGGAGGGGAGGGGCTGGCAGAAGCAGCTTCCACTCTAGGATCAGATTACACTCCTCCCGAGCCCCTCCCCTCCCTGCTGCCAGCGGCTCTGCTGTTGTGTGCTGTGACGGAGCTGACTCGATTCAAATGAATGATTCGTTCATGAACTGGACATCACTAGCAAGGAATGATCAATTGCCCCCCTCTAGCGATGCAATAAAGTTCAACTCAAGTCACTGACAAATGAGAGGGGGTAAAAAAAAAATTAAAAAAAAATAAATAAAAAATTTTTTATTTTTTTTTTACATTGGAACTGGCCGGGCCCCCCCCCAGGGTCTGGGCCCCTTACTGGGGTATTGGCTGTACCCCCCTGATGGCGGCCCTGCTGCTATCAGATAAGCAATAGTCTATTCTGGTGTATACATCATAGCCTACGGAGTAGAATGTATAATCCCTCTCATTAGCATTTACATATCGGCAAGTATCATATAGATCAGGGGTGTCAAACTCAAATTCATCGGGGGCCGCATCAGCAGTTTGGTCACCCTCAAAGGGCCGGTTGTATCGGACTTATGGGGGATCTGTGGGTGACACTTATGGGGAATCTGTGGGTGACACTTATGGGGGGATCTGTGGGTGACACTTATGGGGGGATCTGTGGGTGACACTTATGGGGGGATCTGTGGGTGACACTTATGGGGGGATCTGTGGGTGACACTTATGGGGGGATCTGTGGGTGACACTTATGGGGGGATCTGTGGGTGACACTTATGGGGGGATCTGTGGGTGACACTTATGGGGGGGATCTGTGGGTGACACATATATAGCATCTTATGCTATGTGTCATCCACAGATCCCCTCCATAAGTGTCCCTGTAGTGAATGACCCTCAATACACGGGGCCGGCATCTGCTTTTATAATGACAGCGGGGCCCGTGCAGTGACTATTCTACTACACGGGCCCCGCTCACTGTATAATCCTATGTCTAATAGTTAATTGTATGTAATCGCATAAGGAGCGCTGTGTATTACGGTACCTACAACTACAAGCGCTCGCCGCTCGGTAGGCAGAGAGGAGGGAGGAGGCAGGCCGGGAGGACAGGCGCTGGCAGCGTGAGTCATACGTCATGCACCCACTGCCGCCTGCTTCATTCATATAGTGGGCGGCGCAGGCGCGTGACGTATGACTCACACTGCCAGCGCCCATCCTCCCAGCCTGCCTCCTCCCTCCTCTCGGCGAGCGCTTGTAGTTGTAAGTACCGGTAATACACAGCGCTCCTTATGCGATTTATTATCACTTCCTGCAGGGGCCGCCTGCAGGAAGTGATAATAAAAGGTGAAGGCTGGCGGCCGGCGGCGGCTACGCGGGCCACATGACGAGGTCTGGCGGGCCGGATTCGGCCCGCGGGCCTTGTGTTTGACACCCGTGATATTTATCATTAACAAGTAATCCCCTGGTCCTATTTGTCGTGTCCAAATCAGGATCCGCGATAATATTTAAATCCACAAATATAAATAGGTGGCCTTTTCGGATTTTCGTTTTCCTCATTTTGTTTAGAAATGAGATTTGGGCCATAAATGTTGCAGATTGTATATAATACATTATTTATTTTGCATATCAGAGCAAGAAACCTTCCCCTATTATCACTGATTAAATCTATTTTTCAAAGGCAAGAGAGTCCTTAATCGCAATGCTAACTCCAGCCTTTTTCTTAACTGAACAGGAGTGAAACATATGCGGGAATCTCTTGTGTCTAAATCTGTTCAAGTCCTCATTGATTAGGTGAGTTTCCTGAACACAGATGATATCTGCACCACTTATTTTGGCTTCTTTCCATAGTGAGAGTCTCTTGTCAAGCCCTTGACATTAGGAGATAGTGTTTTAATAGTCATTGTAATTGACTTGAGAGCGCTTACTTGAGCCTTTATTTTCTTTCAGGATTCGTGGGGTTTCCATCAGGTTAGAGACGGTGGTGGTCTCTTGTGGATCCTCCTTCAAGTGATCTGTCATTGCAGCAGTCTTCTGGATGTATAAGAAGGTAAGTATGGTTGTGGACCTAAAAAAAAGCAGAACATAACAAAAACCAGAACAAAACATTCCACAAAAGTGGGGTAAATACAACAGAGAGCAATCTGTAAGATCGTCAGTTGTGGGGGTACTGTCCCAGTGGATCCAAGAGCCTCAGATGAATATTTTAGAATCAGGTCTCTTTAGAGTTGGAAATACTCTTCTTCTTGTATTCAGGTTTCTTTAGAGATGTAAAACCATTCTTTTTGGATTGTAGGTGCATCTTTCTTGTGTAGGGAATTAAGCTCTGTAGGGTCAAGTTGCCATTGTTTGAGGAGCTTTTGTCCTTGTTCTACACTTTGGATTATATATAAAGTCCCTTCCCTGTGAATGAGCAGTTTAGTAGGGAATCCCCATTTGTAAGCTACTTTGTTCCCTCTCAAACAGGCAGTGATGGGTTGTAGTTTTTTCCTTTCAAGAATTGTAGTCTGTGAAAGTTCAGTGTAGAGATAGATTGGATTAAAGGGTTCTGGCAAAGTATGTATTTTTCTGGCCACCATCATGATCTCCTTTTTAATATGGTAAAAATGAATGCGTGCTAACACGTCTCTTGGTTTGTTATTGGGGATGGATTAAGTTTAGGGAGCCTATGAGCTCTATCCACAGTGAGGTCAAGGTTGGCAACCTCGGGCAGCAGGGTCTGCATTAAAGTCTGTATATATTTAGAGAGTTCATGGGGGGGGGGGAATTGACTCTTGACTCAGCTATACCCCTGAATCAGGGGCGTAGCTATAGGGGGTGCAGAGGTAGCGATCGCTACCGGGCCCAGGAGCCTGAGGGGGCCCAAAGACCCTTGTGTCGCCTAAGATACCTGTATTATAGAAAGTGCATGCTGGTCAAGTTACACCTCTGACTGGAGGGAAGGGTGTTAGGTCAAGAATTAGGCATGGGGGGGGGGGATCATTTTTTTCCTTAGGCAGCATGAAGGTTATGTGCTTCCCTGCCCCTGGCCAGAAAGCACTGATGGAAGGGGGCCCAAGCTGAACTCTTGCACCAAGGCCCATGAGCCTTTAGCTACGCCCCTGCCCTGAATTTTATGTTGTTTCTCCTAGAACGATCTTCTAGGTCCGCCATCTTTGTTTTTATGGCAGATATATCATCATCTAACAGGTTGTAGGCGTCCACTAAGGGATTGCGGGCTCCGGCGTATTCGGCCATTTTGCTTTCAATGTGGCGCACTCTGTCTCGCAGATCAATAATGTTTGCAGACAGGGAGTTGTACATTTTAGTAATGTCTGCTTTTATGGAGCTGTTTAAGGCAAGGAGCATGTCCTTCATGAGGTCTACTGTAATGGTTCCATTAGAGGTAGATATGTGTAAAAAACCTCATAGTTTGTGGAGAAAATGCTATATTCATTCCTACCTCATCCCCAGAGCTGATAGGTTCCTCTCTCCTGGGTCTTTGCTTAGCTGGGCTCCTAAATGTGAATGAGTAGGAAAGAACTGCGTCATCTTTCTCCTTTGCTTCATGGAGGTGCAAATTGGTTATGGGGTGGTTAGAGGAAAGTGCTGAGGCAGACCTTGTAAGTTGCTTTTTTAGTTTGCTTTCCTTGTGCAGGAGAAGAGCCGCTGCTGCTGGTGGAGAAGTTTGCTACCTGCCGCCCACCGCCATCTTTCCCGCCTCTCCCCTCCACCACAAAGAAGTCTGCCAAGTGCCTTCGAGGTTCCCTGGTTCTCCTGTCTTTGATCATGGTGAGTCTTCTGGTTGCTAGGGTTTTCCAGAGGGGTATAATCGAGTCCTGATAGCTTCTAAATGTCGCTTTGTAGAGACTGAGGTGAGGAGCTCCCCTTACTTGCGGCCATCACTGACGGAGCTTGGCCACGCCCACCGGACTTTTCTAGATGCAGAAAGACCCTAGACGTGAAAATCATGTATGTCAAGATCTTCCCAGATTACAGGTGTCAGATTAGATACTGTCATGTGTCAGATACCCTTGTATCAAAAATACAGCATTCATATTGTAATGGTGTAAATCTGTCCGTTGAGGTAATCAATATCAAACCTACTGGGAAAACTAGGCATTCAGGCAGAGAATGAATGGAGATGGGACCACAGGTCTCACCAAGCCACCTTACCTTGACTCACAGAACAAAACAAAATGGACGCACATTCTTCTATTAGCCTGAGCTCCGATAGGTGGGACTCACACCTATTAGACACCTACGCCATATCCTGGACTGGGTGTTTCAGAGCTGTGTGCATGAGGCATTTCAGTCTCTGCAGTTGTAGGCACTATACTGCAGACTGAATAAATAATGAGACAGGGGGGTGTCTCAGACTACCTACAGGCATTGTACTTAAAGGAGCTATCCCATGAGTAATGTAAAAGTCTAATATCGTATTGTTCAGTGGTCCCCAATCTTTTTTGCACCAAGGACCAGTTTCATGCTAGACAGACAATGTTCCAAGGGACCGAGAGGGGAAGGGGGTCCTGGGAGGGGCTTAGGGGGTGGGCGGGACTTAGTGGGTGCTGGTCGGCGCTGACCGATTCACGTGCATAACAAAACACAAGGTGCATGTTAAAATAGATAACTATTACATTTATTATTTAAATGTGACTCAAAACCGACTAGGGTCTCTGCTGCACTGCTGATATTTTCAAGGTGACATGAAAGAGGAACTGCAGGCCATTCTCCCGCTCACTCCCTCAGATACTATTTGAAACTGGATGCCGACAACCCCCCCCCCCCTACCTGGGGACTTCATGTTCATTTCCAGTGGTGGGGCAATGAGACCTAACCAATCCGTCCCTCACTAGCCCTTCTCAGCTTTCTCATTGGTGGCAGTGGCTGGCCAGCATCACAGTTGGAAGGAAGGAACGCTCTCCTTCCGACCCGCTGTACGGCCGCACGCTGTGTGTGATATGCGCGTCGGGCACGCATGTGTCTGGCGCAGTGGCGTAACTAGAATTCTATGGGCCCCAGGGCAAACTTTGAATTTAGGCCCCCCCTGGCAATAATAACCATGAGCACCACCGTGCCCCTCATGTGGCCGACGTGGCACGGCGGTGCTCATGAATATTATTGCCAAAGTTTTGTCAGTCACCCCCTTTCTCACTATATTTCATTTTGCCCCCACTCCTATATATTTCATTTTCATTTTGCCCCCTCATATGGCCGGTGTGGGCCCCCCCTTTCTGAATTCAGACATTAGTGCCGGTTATTATAATGTGATATGATATTAGGGCGGAGACAGCAAATAATGAGGGGGCCAAATGAAAAGGAAATATATAGAGAATGGGGGCTAAATGAAATATAGGTAGAGAGGGGCCACTGACAAAACTTTGGCAATAATAACCCGGTTTGTCAGAGGCCCCCATTCTCTATATATTTCAGTTTTTGCCCCTCATTTTTTGCTGTCCCTGCCCTCATATGGTCGGTGCGGGCTCCCCCCTTTCTGAATTCAGACATTAGTTCCACTGATCATCATCTGCCTCCCCCCCCCCAGTACTTGCAGGCTGTGGCGGGCTTCAGTTCGGTGCGCATTCCCGTGGCTCTGCATGCGGCGCACCGCCGTGTCATTCCAGCGGTGATCCCGCGAGACCCGCTGCAGGAGGTCACGGGTCTAGCGGGATTATGACAGGTTATGCAGCGCACTCAAAATATAAGGAGGGCCCGGCCGCCGCACTGAATAAAAGCACTTGCGGGGCCGCGGGGCCTCCCCCCGCACATCCCTGTCCTGGCGTCTCCCCTTCGCTGTATTGCCGCGGCCCGGCAAACAATCTTCCAGGGCCCGGTGGTTGGGGACCGCTGGTATAGTTCATGGCAATCTCTTGTACCTCACATGGATCCAGAGATCTCCCCATTCATTGCTGCAATTGCTCTGCTAGATTTATTTCAACCTGGCAGCCCAGGGGGCATGTCCTTTCTCCTACAGCAGGTGGCGCTATACAGATAGATTTCAGTGAATAACTCAGTGACTATACTACATTTTTAATTACATGCAATTACAAAAGTATTCAAATCTGGGTGCTGGTTTGATAACTGTAGAATATTTTTCATGGGACAACCCCTTTAAACTGTAGTCCACAGATCTCAGTTTTGCCGTAAAGATCCTGAGCTAAAGAACAGACAATGAGCAAGAGCTGCAGAAAACAAATAGACGGCAATCATATCATTACTGACTTACATATCATTCTAGAGATGACCACTGGAGGGTTACTTTAAGGGTCCATTCATGCATCCGTAGCTCTGGGTCCACAGCGGAACGGGTGCGGACCCATTCATTTCAATGGGGCCGCAAAAGATGCAGACAGCACACCGTGTTGCACATCCATAGTTCCGTTCTACGGCCCTGCAAAAAAGATAGAACATGCCCTATTTTTGTCCGCAATCATAGACACGGGAAGAAGAGAGGTGGAAATATGTCCCTAAAATAATATTTTCTGTTACTTCCGCTCATTACTTACCTAAATAAAAGTGTGAATAAAATGTGCCGTAACGTTCCATCTCCACACAGATGACAAATGAAGTGTCTGCACATCTATAAATACATTATAAATTGTCACTTCTTAGTGAATGAAATTTCCGGGACCGTCTGTGCTTGTCGAGCTATAGAACACGGCTCCACTGAATGCACTGTCATCTCTTTCTTATTAGAAAACTCATTTATGACTCCCATAAAAGAACGATTGTTAGCAGAGGCCTTTCAAACAGATGGGCTTCTGTCTCCCTCTACCAAATCAGCACAACTTGTCGCATAATTTCCAGAAATGAATTTCAAGTATTAAAAATAATCAGCTGAGAACAAGCCCCAGGAAAACCCTGTGGGCCATACAAAATGATTGTTACAAAAACAGCAGTGATAAATGAAGGCTGTCAACATGTTAGGCCTCTTTCACACTTGCGTTGTCCGGATCCGGCGTGTACTCCACTTGCCGGAATTACACGCCGGATCCGGAAAAACGCAAGTGTACTGAAAGCATTTGAAGACGGATCCGTCTTCAAAATGCTTTCAGTGTTACTATGGCACCCAGGACGCTATTAAAGTCCTGGTTGCCATAGTAGTAGTGGGGAGCGGGGGAGCGGTATACTTACAGTCCGTGCGGCTCCCGGGGCGCTCCAGAATGACGTCAGAGCGCCCCATGCGCATGGATCATGTGATCCATGCGATCACGTCATCCATGCGCCTGGGGCGCCCTGACGTCACTCTGGAGCGCCCCGGGAGCCGCACGGATGGTAAGTATGCTGCTCCCCGCTCCCCACTACAGTTTACCATGGCTGCCAGGACTTTAGCGTCCCGGCAGCCATGGTAACCATTGAGAAAAAGCTAAACGTCGCATCCGGCAATGCGCCGAAACGACGTTTAGCTTAAGGCCGGATCCATGCCTTTCAATGGGCATTCATTCCGGATCCGGCCTTGCGGCAAGTGTTCCGGATTTTTGGCCGGAGCAAAAAGCGCAGCATGCTGCGCTATTTGCTGCGGCCAAAAAACGTTCCGTTCCGGAACGGAAGACATCCTGATGCATCCTGAAGGACGGACTGTCCATTCAGAATGCATTAGGATAATCCTGATCAGTATTCTTCCGGCATAGAGCCCCGACGACGGAACTCTATGCCGGAAGACTATAACGCAGGTGTGAAAGGGCCCTTACTGTGTTTTTTGTTTTAGAAGACGCACATAGGTTTTAGAGGTGAAATAAAAAATATTTTTCATTAGACCACCATATTAGATCCTCAGATCAGAACCCCATATCAGATGCTCAGATCAGAACCCATATCAAATCTTCAGATCAGACCCCCATATCAGATCCTCAGATCAGACGCCCCATATCAGATCCTCACATCAGACCCTATATCAGATCTTTAGATCAGACCCCCATATCAGATCTTTAGATCAGACCCCCATATCAGATCTTTAGATGAGACCCTCATATCAAATCCTCAGATCAGACCCCCATATCAAATCTTCAGATCAGACCATATCAAATCCTCAGATCAGACCACTATATCAGACCTTAAAATAAATAAATAAATTTGCGTTCTCTCACGAAATACCGGTAACCACTCCCTGGTCTTCTCCAGCCCGTTCTGCACTGTGACCTAACTGCATACATTGTCAGATCATAGTACACACCTACGTACTATGTAGTTTTAGCTTTATAAGACACATTGACATTTCCCCCCACTTTTGTGGGAAAACATGCATCTTATAAAGCAAAAAATACGGTATTATCCTGTAATTGCAGCCTGAAGTAAAAAAACACCACCAGAAAATATAAGTTCCTTTGTTGTTTTCTTCTGCAAAATTGTTCAAAATTAAAACCAGCTGCTTCTAGGTCATATATCAGTCACTGGGAAAGCTGGGCGACAATAAATATGTCTGCCATTACGGGTACAGCCACCTGGGCCAAAGGTGTCGTGGTTGGGATGAGGGTGAGAACCACGCAACGGTGCCAGCCATGTGGGGATCATATTGAAACAACCCTCTGGTGCAAGAAAAAGATTCACGGTAAGTGGGGAGCGAACAGAACACTTCGCTGGTGCCATACTTTTCATCGGGAAATCCATTGATTCCCGGTCTCCTCTTTTGCCATCCAAGATGGCTGCACTGCTTCTCAGACTGCCTGATGCACACTGTGCATTTGGTAGGCCAGGACACTTCCTGCTGCCCTCAGATTGGCCAGCACTGCTCACGTGAGCGGTGTAAATGGACCCTAAGGCTGAGCTCTCTGACAGGACAGAGTAAGGGCTCATGCACACAACTGCATGTGTTATGCGGTCCACAAATCGGTGATCTGCAAAACATGGATCCTGGCCAAGGGCATGCTGCCATTTGCCCCGTCTCCTCTAGAAATGTCCTATCCTTGTCCACAAAACAGACAAGAATAGGACATGTTCTATCTTTTTTGCGAGGCTTCGGAATGGATGTCCGCATCTTTTGTGGTCCCATTTGAAATGAATGAATCCGCATCCAATTCGAAAAAAATGTGAATCGGATGCAGACAGAAATGATTGTGCATGAGCCCCTAACACAATCACTGTTCATTGTTGTTTATTTGCATTTTAAGTTCTGTTTTACTTTTTTTATAGTGTTATTTATTTTAATTGGAAACAGCTTGAAGTTTTATAGAATTTTTATGTTTTCATTTTAAATCTTCATAAAATTTTAATCAAATTTGTATTATTTTGAAATATGCTTTTACTTTATATATGATGTCGTGAATGATGTAACTTTTGCTAGTTGGTTGAAGATTTGTTTGGATAGTAAATCTCAGCTGGGTACTCGACATCTCTTTCCACTGGCGGGATTTATTGGTGAACTCACTGAGCTGCACTATTCCCTATATAAAATGAATACATATATGTACATCAAAAGGATTCCATAAAAAAAATTCAACTTGTCCCACAAAATAACAAGCTATCGTACAGCTACATGAATGGAAAAATGACATAATTATGGCTCTCTGAATGAGGTGATAACATTTTTTTACCGTACTATTTCCTGCCCTGTCAATGCCATTATTTTCATAAGCTATTCTATGTTTGCTTAACCTGTCCAAGACCAGACCATTTACCCCCTTCATGACCAGACTCATTTTTTTTTTTTATTCAGTACATGCATCTTTGAAAGCCATAACTTTTTTCCCATTCAGCTATGTACTTTAAATAAGAGTATAATTTTGCACTTTTTTCATTGATACATGGTTTATTTTATGTAGTTTTTAATGTTAGTTTTTTTATACCAATGAAAATGTAAAAAAAAATTGGAAAAATAGACTGTTTTTCACTTTTTTTTTTATTTGTGAGCAGCTGCCATCTCCAAATACATTCAGTAACGTCCTTGTAGGGATAAGCACAGATGTACAGGTCCTTCTCAAAAAAACAGCCTATTGTGATAAAGTTCATTATTTTCTGTAATGTACTGATAAACATTAGACTTTCATATATTTTAGATTCATTACACACCAACTGAAGTAGTTCAAGCCTTTTATTGTTTTAATATTGATGATTTTGGCATACAGCTCATGAAAACCCAAAATTCCTATCTAAAAAAATTTGCCCTAATCATGAAAAGGTTCTCTAAACGAGCTATTAACCTAATCATCTGAATCAACTAATTAACTCTAAACACCTGCAAAAGATTCCTGAGGCTTTTAAAAACTCCCAGCCTGGTTCATTACTCAAAACCGCAATCATGGGTAAGACTGCCGACCTGACTGCTGTCCAGAAGGCCATCATTGACACCCTAAAGCAAGAGGGTAAGACACAGAAAGAAATTTCTGAACGAATAGGCTGTTCCCAGAGTGCTGTATCAAGGCACCTCAGTGGGAAGTCTGTGGGAAGGAAAAAGTGTGGCAGAAAACGCTGCACAACGAGAAGAGGTGACCGGACCCTGAGGAAGATTGCGGAGAAGGACCGATTCCAGACCTTGGGGGACCTGCGGAAGCAGTGGACTGAGTCTGGAGTAGAAACATCCAGAGCCACCGTGTACAGGCGTGTGCAGGAAATGGGCTACAGGTGCCGCATTCCCCAGGTCAAGCCACTTTTGAACCAGAAACAGCGGCAGAAGCGCCTGACCTGGGCTACAGAGAAGCAGCACTGGACTGTTGCTCAGTGGTCCAAAGTACTTTTTTCGGATGAAAGTAAATTTTGCATGTCATTCGGAAATCAAGGTGCCAGAGTCTGGAGGAAGACTGGGGAGAGGGAAATGCCAAAATGCCTGAAGTCCAGTGTCAAGTACCCACAGTCAGTGATGGTCTGGGGTGCCATGTCAGCTGCTGGTGTTGGTCCACTGTGTTTTATCAAGGGCAGGGTCAATGCAGCTAGCTATCAGGAGATTTTGGAGCACTTCATGCTTCCATCTGCTGAAAAGCTTTATGGAGATGAAGATTTCATTTTTCAGCACGACCTGGCACCTGCTCACAGTGCCAAAACCACTGGTAAATGGTTTACTGACCATGGTATTGGCCTGCCAACTCTCCTGACCCGAACCCCATAGAGAATCTGTGGGATATTGGGAAGAGAAAGTTGAGAGACGCAAGACCCAACACTCTGGATGAGCTTAAGGCCGCTATCGAAGCATCCTGGGCCTCCATAACACCTCAGCAGTGCCACAGGCTGATTGCCTCCATGCCACGCCGCATTGAAGCAGTCATTTCTGCAAAAGGATTCCCGACCAAGTATTG
This sequence comes from Bufo gargarizans, assembly GCF_014858855.1. NCBI lineage: Eukaryota > Metazoa > Chordata > Amphibia > Anura > Bufonidae > Bufo > Bufo gargarizans. The sequence goes on along the minus strand of NC_058084.1, from coordinate 438,911,952 downwards.
AGTGCAGAACTGAACATAATTATTTGAAGGTTGACTTTTTTTGCATTGAAAACACTTTTCTTTTATTGGTCGGATGAAATATGCTAATTTTTTTAGATAGGAATTTGGGTTTTCATGAGCTGTATGCCAAAATCATCAATATTAAAACAATAAAAGGCTTGAACTACTTCAGTTGGTGTGTAATGAATCTAAAATATATGAAAGTCTAATGTTTATCAGTACATTACAGAAAATAATGAACTTTATCACAATATGCTAATTTTTTTAGAAGGACCTGTATATAGCCAATGGGTAATCTGTAAATGGTTAAAGGGATTTTCCACTGTCACCTGGCACCCACAGTGTAGTAGCCATGATGGTGTACTGCAGCTCAACTCCATTGTATAATGGACAGGGCCAGTTACTGCAGCATTGGGGTGGTAGTGCAGTAACCAGCTCTACACAATGGATGGATCTGTGTAATTCCAGTGCCTTCTTCTGGTGCTGGAGCTACTCCCGGACAGATGGTTGGTAGGGGTGCAGGGTCTTGGCCCCTCGAAGATCTGATAGACCATCAGTATTAAAGGACTGAACAAACCCTTTCATCTTTAAATATACATAGAGTATGGACTTCAATATAATGTACCTTACACAGATACAATCCCTGCATGTAATTTGTAAAGAACTTTTTGATTCTCGTAGCATAACCACTTATAGTGCCTTTTATATAATATGAGGTATCAGTTCGGGTAAAATGTGATTAGGCTTATTTCTTAAACTCCCGAAAGCCCCTTTAAGGTATGAAACGGAACATATTGTACAGCATGGGTGTCAAACATGCGGCCCGCGGGCCGCATGCGGCCCGCAATGAATATCTTTGCGGCCCGGCAAGTATTTCTGAACATGAGCGCGCTGCTATCGGCGCGCTCATGTTCTCTCAGCAGCACGGGGAGAAGGAAGCTGTCCTCCCTCCCCCTGTGCTGCTGCCGCTGCCACCAATGAGAAGAGAGGGGGGGGGGGGAGGAGGGGCGGGCGCACTGCGCCACCAATGAGAAGAGAGGGGGGGGGGAGGAGGGGCGGGCGCACTGCGCCACCAATGAGAATAGAGGGGGGGAGGAGGGGCGGGCGCACTGCGCCACCAATGAGAATAAAGGGGGGGGGGAGGAGGGGGGGGCGCACTGCGCCACCAATGATTGGACTATTTCCACACAGAGCGGCGCCCAGCACTCACCATTAGTCCTGGGCGCCGCTCCGTTCGCCCGCAGTGCCCCATTACTGTCTCCTCTCCTGCTCCACATGCTGCTTACTATCGGAGCGATGGGGGGAGACATCAGCTTCACTAGTGGGCGTTCCTTCTCCCTGCGCTGCGATTGGACAGCGCCACAGCCAGGAAGCAGGAACGCCCTCTAGTGAAACTGATGTCTCCTCCCATCGCTCCGATAGTAATCAGCAGCATGTGGAGCAGGAGACAGTAATGGAGCACTGCAGTCGAACGAGCGGCGCCCAGGACTAATGGTGAGTGCTGAGACATCGCTGGGTGCCGCTCTGTGTGGCCTGATAGTGAAAGAAGTTTAACACAATACAGGAGGCGGGTGCCGGCAGCAGAATCGCATTGCCGGCACCCTGCCCCTGACAGGGAGCTGCGATCAGAGGCAGTTAACCCCTTAGGTGCCGCACCTAAGGGGTTAACTGCTGATCTGCCAGTACCCGCCTCCTGTATAAAGGGGTAATTTATCATTGGTGGTGCAGTGTGCCCCCCCCCCCCCTCAACCCCCCCATCCCATTAAAATCATTGGTGGCACAGTGCGCCAGCCCCTCTCAACCCCCCCAGTATTGAAATCATTGGTGGCAGTGGCCACAGGGACCTCTCCCCTCCCCCTCATTAGTGGTGCAGTGGCAGCTTCTGATCGGAGCCCCAGCTGTGTAAGCCTGGGGGCTCCGATCAGTTACCATGGCAGCCAGGACGCTACAGAAGCCCTGGTTGCCATGGTAACATCCCTGATGCTGTGTGCACAAGGCACAGAGCAGCAGGGACAGTGTGAAGTCCTATTCACCCTGATAGAGCTGAATAGGACAAGGGATGAAAGATCCCAGGTTCTCGCCCCTAAGGCTACTTTCACACTTGCGTTCAGAGCGGATCCGTCTGAGACGGATCCGCTCATATAATGCAGACGGTGGATCCGTTCAGAACGGATCCGTCTGCATTATATTGTAAAAAAAATTCTAACTGTGAAAGTAGCCTGAACGGATCCGTCCAGACTTTTACATTGAAAGTCAATGGGGGACGGATCCGTTTGAAGATTGAGCCATATTGTGTCATCTTCAAACGGATCCGTCTTCATTGACTTCCATTGTAAGTCTGGACGGATCCGCACGCCTCCGCACGGCCAGGCGTTTTTTTTTTATGCGGCCCACATAAACTTAAATTTTGTTTTTTTGGCCCATGTTAGCCTTTGAGTTTGACATGCTTGTTGTACAGTATTAATATACACAGGAATCCTTTTTGATAGAAGATACACTGTGTGGGCAAAAGTATTGGGACACCTAAACATCATACTTACAGGATACTTTATGACATCACATTTTAAATCTATATGAATTAATGTGGATTCGGTTCCCTCTTTGCAAGTAAGACATCTTCCACTCTTTTGGGACGGCGTGAGTGTTTGTGCATGTGGATTTTCCCCCATTCATCCAGAAGAACATTTGTGAGATCAGACACTGATATTGGATGAGAGGGTCTGGCTCGCAATCTCTGTTCTAGTTCATCCTAAAGGTGTTGGATAGGGGTGAGGTCAGGGCTCTGTGTGGACCAAACTCACCCCACCATGCCTTTATGGACCTTGCTTTGTGCACTGGGGCACAGATATGATGGAACAGAAAAGGGCTTTCCCCAAACTGTTCCCACAAACTTGGAAGCATACAATTGTCTAAAATGTCTTGGTATGCTGAAGCATAAGGCTGGGTTCACATTAGCACTTTGAAGCGGCTATGTCAGAGTTCACCGTATCCGGCATAGCCGGATACCACCATGCATTACCGGATCCCCATTCACTGTAATGGGATCTGGCGGTTCTCCGTACGCTTTCAGGCATATGTGCAGACTTTCGGCCGGACAAAAAAATGTTGCATGTAGCATTTTAACCTATCCTTAGCATATGTCATTAATATCCAGTCGGTGGGGGCCAACACTCTACACCCCCAGTGATCAGCTATTCCCTGTAGCCTCTTGTGCTGGGTTACTGCAGCTTATCTTCCATAGAAGTGAAAGGGAGCAGAGCTGATTGGTGGGTGGTGTAGAGTTTCGGACCCCCACCGATTGGATATTACTCACCTATCCTGAGTACAGATCGAGATGGAGAAGATTTTTGCTTGAGACATAAATAATCCCCCCGTAATAATCCTTCATTTAAATAAAAACGCTAATGACCTTTCTCTACTACCGTTTGTACAGCAGCTTAAGGGATTTAGAAATTCTAACAAAATATATTCCTGACAAGTTTCTGCTAAAAGCCTTTGAATTCAATTAAAAAAAAAGTCTGGAAAAATATCAAAATTCTGCAAGAGCAGGTTTTTATACAAAATATAACATTCCATGCCCTTCTCACAGGGGCACAATTACATAGTTTATATAGTTCTAAGCAAGAGAGCAACCTTCCACATTTTTTGGACTTTATAGTTAAAGCATACCTGAGTTTTCAAAAAAGTTAGCAAAATGGTTGTGCTTCTTTGTACAATCATAACTGAAGGAAAAGTTATGTTTGGGCTTCCCTAATGTTTTTTTCAGCCATATTATTCACTGTTTCAGCTGCACAGCTAGATGCATTTCACTCAGAAGCACTGTTCTGCTATGATATGCTTTCCTTTACTTCCCACTATGTTTTCAGCTCTGGAGCTCACAGAAAAGATAATAAAGGATAAATTACACTTACAAAGAAGCAGGAGGCTCCTGTGATGTTCACAAGCTGTGTAGAAGCAGTTTTTTTTAATCAGGCTCAGGATCTTAGCTAGCTCTGACACCCCCTTCCTATGCGGTAAAACTGATCTGTGCCCTTCATTCTCTGGGTCAGTACAATTATGATACCGCATTTACCGTATTATTCGCCCTATAAGATGCACTTCCCTCCCCCAAAATGGGGGGGGGGGAGATGGTGCATCTTATGGGGTGATTATAGGGGGGGAAAAAGCATGTCCGGCGCTTGTTAAGTCACTGTACCTGCTGCAATGCGATCAAATGGCCGCTGCGATCCGGCCGTGCTTGTGGTGCTTAGTAGGAGCCGGACACGCTGCGGGTGTTCCTAGGCTGGGACCGGCCGGGCTGCATTTGGTGATGCAGGGGCTGCTCTGCTCTGCGGGCTGTCCGTGCTAGGGACCAGCCGCTGGGTGTAGGGACCAGCCGGCCCAAAGTGCTGCTATGGAGGATGGAGGAGAAGGAAAGTTAGAGCGCACAGCGCAGGAGCAGGCAGAAAGAGGGGCGGAGCAGACTTTTGTGTCACACATGCCTGCTCCGCCTCTCGTCTCCGTCACATTGCCTGCGCCTATAGTGTTTTAGGTATGCCAATAAATCTACAAGTCGGTGAATTGACATTCAGAGCCTGAAAACTTGTCCCCCTTTGACCATGGCCTTCTGTCTGCACCCCAGTCAGGGCAAAGTGACCCCCCCAATAAAGTGCCCCCCCTAATAAAGTGACCTCACTCCTAATAACAGGGTGTCACCAGCAGATCCCCCCTATAATGTGTCAATATTATTTTAACACACCTTTGGTTCAAAATATTTTTTTTTCTTATTTTCCTTCTCTAAAACCTAGGTGCGTCTTATGGGCAGGTGCGTCTTATAGGGCGAAAAATACGGTAAATAGTTTTTATTGTGTTTTAATACTGAAAAAAAAAAATGTAAATGTATTTTTTCTCTTTTCATCGCCATATTCTGACCCCCATAACTTTTTTTATAGTGATGTCTACAGAGCTGTATGTGTGTGTGTGTGTGTGTCATTTTTTTGCAGGACGATCTGTAGTTGCTCTAGTAAGTTATAGCAACATTTTGCTTAGACGCCTCTCCCTTGCTCTGTGAGCAGGCCCTTTAAGAACCGGGGAGCATGTCTGTCCTATGGGACAGAGGAGGAGGCCTAGCAGCCTGAAAAGGGACTACTGACAGGCAGAAATGACTCAGCAGGGGTGGGCAACAACTGGGTGAGCGATGCAATACCCTTGTCTGCCCCCCACAATGGCACACTAAATGACGGGTGACTTTTTGAGACAACATATCTTCCCCCAGGAGTAATGCTTCTAGAAATGATTACCTCCATAACAGAACATGCCCCGATTTTTCTTCTCCCACATTTGTATAAAACCGAAGGGACACAAACGTGCAATAAAAATGCCTATATTCTGAGTTGGTGCAAACTCTGAATCTCATGACTGAGCAGCATTTAATAAGTTACTTAATTAAAACAAAAAAGGTCCATGAGAGGGACCTACTTTCAGGTAGGAAAGACGGCCTGACCTTTAAAGAAATAGACTCAATAAACTTAGTTGGCGAGCCTGAAGCAAGGAGGACGGCGAGGTCATTCGTCACTGTTCACTTTACAGCTTATGCTGCTAATTACATAATTAGTTCAGGAGTAATGTAAAAACCCAGACTGGAATTCAGTCCATGATTATTCACACTGACAAAGAGGTGTTTTATGTGCCGCAGGGATTGGGATCCGTTTAGTAAGATCCTGTGTAAGACTGCCGATATCTAAACTCCTCCATAAAACCACTTTACAGAATATATCATGGCTGCTTAAAGGCAATATCACCCGGGCAGACATTTATTATTATTTTGCTCCACTGCATCTAATAAAAAAAATCAAGCAACTTCTGTAAATTTCTTACAATATATGTCTTCATGGGTGCAGACTACCAACAGCTACTTCACAGAAGCCTGCCCCATAACCACAGGCGCTACAATCACAGGCCCCCATGTACAGTGCAGTGCATCTAGATCTGCGGTTCGCAAGGTGTGGTATGCATCCTCTAAGGGTAAGCCAGGAGCTGAAAAAAGATTTTCCTAGTGCCCAGAAATGCTTCCTTTCTGGTTGTGAGGGCTCCGACATGCAACCCATGTGGTTATCCAGTGACCCGCAGGGGAGAACGCAGAGGATAGGAGTGGTTGTAGCCATAACAGGGGTAGTAGATACTCACAGTAGCGGTTCTCTCTCTGTTGCTCTCCTGGGTCATGGCACGATGGGAAGGGGTCATCTCTTCCCTTCGAGGAACTCCCTTGCTTTGGAGCTTCTGTCTGGTGTTACATGGGGTGCCCTTGGTGGAGATAACTTTTGAGGTGCAAGGCAGGGGTCACAATTCACTGCAAAAAATGCACCAAAATGATACGCAACTGACAATACTAGCTAATTCCTCAGGCCGATGTTAAAAGCTGAAGAACTTTGCCAATATCTTTCAGTCAGGAACATATCGGAGCCCCTCATGCACCACGTCACGGTGTCTCAGCAAGCATGTGGTCCTACCACTCAACTGCCCGTGGTGTGTGAACAGGGTCTGAACAGTGCAATTACCTCACAGCCAGGCTCTCACATGCCTCCAAAGTGGTATCACCAATGCACTGTGAGGTCGGATAAAGCTGTGAGCCGCACCCGCAACAGACCATGTGACACAGAAGCTACCAGGTGCAAAGGGATGTTACCAACAAAATAAAGTGGCACATTCCATACACATAAGGACAAAAACTCACTGAAAAAGTGGCCTAAATGGGTGAAAATGCTCTAAGGCAGGAGTCCCTGAAGTGTCAGCAGATCTTACTCAGCTTTGCAATTCTCACGGCTGCAAGGGTAGTTAACAGGCCGATTTTCCTTCTCTTCCTTAGGCCTCATGCACACGACCGTTCCTTTTTTTTCGGTCCACAAATTGCGGATCCGCAAAACACGGAAGCCACCCGCGTGCCTTCCGCAATTTGCGGAACGGAACAAGCGGCCCATTGAAATACCTATTATTGTCCGCAAAACAAACAAGAATAGGACGTTATATTTTTTTTGAGGGGCTACGGAACGGAGCAAGGGATTGCTGTCCGCATCTTTTGAGGCCCCATTGAAGTGGAAGGCTCCGCACCCGAGCCGCCAAAACTGCAGCTCGGATGTGGACGAAAACAATGGCCCTGTGCATGAGGCCTTACACTGCATTTTGCTCTCTAGCTCAGGTACGAGCATCCAGATATAGGGGTGCACACTTCAACTGCAGCTTTATGCACTTTACTCACAAATGGATCCACAATGTCCTCTGTGGAATGTGGACCTTAGCAGATCCCTAGTCTGGCCCTAAAGCATGTTCAGGCTCCTGAAGCTTTTAATCTCCTGGACAAATTAGCCGTGGAATCTATAAGCCTCTCAGACAGGTTATCTCCACACACTGGCGGATCTGGGGGGGGGGGGGGGGGGAACGGGTCAATTGCCCCCCCGAGAATAGAGTGAGAGAGGGATTCAGATCGCCCATATACGCACATGATCCGATCATCCGAATCAAGTCACTGTGCAGAGCGCACTGGCATCACACGCTGCCTGCAGATTCGCACCAGACCAGTCAATTCTGACGTAGTGTCACTGTCAACTTGGTCTGAGACTGAGGACTTTGCTGTGGCCGGGGAATGGGGATTGCTAAAACTGAAAGGGCCGGGTAGAAATTTGTTCATGGGGGGAGTAGAGGGGGACTGACTGTAAGAACTTGGGTAGGGGGGAAATTAGGTATTACTAACTGGTCTCTGCTGCGGGGGATTGCTGAAAGGGGTTAATAAATACTGTAAATGGGGGACTGCTGAGAGGGGTTAATAACTATTGTGAAAGGCCCTTCACAGTAGTTATTAACCCCTTTCAGCAGTCCCCAATTCACAGTATTTATTAACCCCTCGGGAGACTGCTGATAGGGGTTAATAAATACTGTGTGAAGGGGGGACTGGCTGGCTCCAGGACACCCCTCGTCCCTCCACAGGTTCTTCTCTTTCCTCCCCGCCCTTCCCCCATAGCAGTCATCCCCACACCGCAAGCAAGTGCAGATGCGGTGCGATTTTCACGCATGGTTGCTAGGAGACGATCGGGATGGAGACTCAATCATTATTATTTTCCCTTATAACAAGGTTATAAGGGAAAATAATAGCATTCTTCAGACAGAATGCTTACTAAAATAGTGATGGAGGGGTTAAAAAATAAATAAAAAATTTAACTCCCCTTAATCCACTTGTTCGCGCAGCCCGTCTTCTCTTCTTTCTTCTTTGAGGAAAAGGACCTGTGGTGACGTCACTGCGCTCATGACATGATCTATCACCATGGTGATGGATCATGTGATGAGCGCAGTGACATCACCACAGGTCCTTTTCCTCAAAGAAAGAAGAGAAGACGGTCTGCGCGAACAAGTGGATTAAGGGGAGTTAAATTTTTATTTATTTTTTAACCCCTCCATCACTATTTTAGTAAGCATTCTGTCTGAAGAATGCTATTATTTTCCCTTATAACCATGTTATAAGGGAAAATAATAAAATCTACAGAACACCGAACCCAAACTTCTGTGAAGAAGTCCGGGTTCTGGTCTGGGTACCAAACATGCCGATTTTTATCACGCGCGTGCAAAACGCATTAACCACTTTACGTCCGCCCATAGACTATAAACGTCCTATGGGTGGACCTCTATTTCTGAAAGCACGTTTTAAAACGTCCTTTCAGAAACAGCAGCTGCACGCTAATCGTGCAGCTGCTGATCGGGTTGCCCGCTGTCAGTGACAGCAGGGCAACCCAGAGATAAGGCAGGGACAGTTCCCAGGTGTCCCTGCCTTCCGGATCGCTGCAGACACAGCGCTCACCGAGCGCTGTGTCTGCAGAGCAGGAAGCGCTATGCGCTTCCTGTTCCGGCCCGGCGGTCATGTGACCGCCGGGACCGGAGCGTGCAGGAGCTGTGTGAGGTCTTACAGAGAAGCAGAATCAGCGCAGAATCACGCTGTACAGCCTCTCTGGGGGGTGCATTTCTTCTGTAACTGGGGCTACTATGTCAGCCCCAATTACAGGAGAAATCAACAGTGAAAAAAAAATTAAAAAGTGAAGCAAATGTCCCCCAGAGGTCTTGTATGACCTTATGGGGGATGAAAAGTGTAAAAAAAAAATAAAAAAATAAATAAAATAAAATAAAGTTTCACATTTAAAAAAAAAAAGGTCCCCAAGTAAGGAATAAAAAAAAAAATTTAAAAATAGAAAAAATAAAATAAAATAGACATATTTGGTATTGCCGCGTCCGTAAAAACCAGCTCTATAAAAATATCACATGACCTAACCCCTCGGGTGAACACCGTAAAAAAAAAAAAAAAAAAAACGGTGTCAAAACAAGCAATTTTTGTCACCTTGCATCACAAAAGGTGCAACACCAAGTGATCAAAAACGCGTATGTCCCACAAAATGGTACCAATAAAACCGTCACCTCATCCCGCAAAAAATGAGCCCCATCATAAGAAAATCTCTCAAAAAATTAAAAAACTATAGCTCTTAGAACATGGAGACACTAAAACATCATTTTTTGGTTTCAAAAATGCTATTATTGTGTTAAAGTGAAACAAATAAAAAAAAGTATACATATTAGGTATTGCCGCGTCCGTAAAAACCAGCTCTATAAAAATGTCACTTGACTGAACCCCTCAGGTGAACGCTGTAAAAATAAATAAATAGAAACTGTGCTAAAACAACCAATTTTTTGGTCACCTTGCCCCATAAAGTGTTATAATGAATGATCAAAAAATCATATGTACCCAAAAATAGTACTAATAAAACTGGCACCTTATCCCCTAGTTTCCAAAATGGGGTCACTTCTTGGGAGTTTCTACTGTAAGGGTGCATCAGGGGGCTTCAAATGGGACATGGCATCTAAAAACCATGTGGAGTTCCTTTTCTTCTGCGCAATGCCGTGTGCCCATACAGCAGTTTATGACCACATGTGGGGTGTTTCTGTAAACCGCAGAATCTGGGTAATAAATATTGAGTTTTGTTTGGCTGTTAACCATCGATGTGTTAAAGAAAAAATTTGATTAAAATGGAAAATCTGCCAAAAAAGTGAAATTTAAAAATTTGATCTCCATTTTCCTTTAATTCTTGTGGAACGCCTAAAGGGTTAACAAAGTTTGTAAAATCGGTTTTGAATACCTTGAGGGGTGTAGTTTCTACAATGGGGTCATTTACGGGGGTATCCACTATGTAGGCCCCACAAAGTGACTTCAGACCTGAACTGGTCCTTATAAAGTGGGTTTTGGCAATTTTCTTAAAAATTTGAAGAATTTCTTCTAAACTTCTAAGCCTTCTAACGTCCTAAAAAAATAAAATGACAATTCCAAAATGATGCCAACATAAAGTAGACATATGGGGAATGTTAAGTAATAAATATTTTATGAGGTATCACTTTCTGTTTTAAAAGCAGAGAAATTGAAATTTAGAAAATTGCACATTTTTCAAATTTTTGGGTAAATTTGGGATTTTTTCATAAATAAAGGTGAAATATTTTGACTCAAATTTATGACTAATCATGAAGTACAATGTGTCACGAGAAAACAATCTCTGAATGACTTGGATAAATAAAGGCGTTCCAAAGTTATTACCACATAAAGTGAGATATGTCAGTTTTGCAAAATTAGGCCTGGTCAGGAAGGGGGCAAATGGCCCAGATGGGAAGTGGTTAAAAAGCTTTGCATTCGCGGGGAAAAATTGTGCATGTTCCCGCAACGCTCCCGCATCTTTTCCCGCAATGCCCGTGTGAACCCAGGCTTAGGCCTCATGCACACGACCGTTGTGTGCATCCATGTCCGTTGTTCCGTGTTTTTCTGCGGACCCATTGACTTTCAATGGGTCCATTGAAAAATCGGAAAATGCACCGTTTGTCATCCGCGTCCTTCATCCGTGTTTCCAGTCCGTCCAAAAAAATGACCTGTCATCCGCGTCCGTTTTTTTTCCTATCATTTTCAAGGCAAACTTGACTTAGATTTTTTTTTTTCACTTTTCTTGTCTGGTGATCCTCCAAAAATCAAGGAAGACACATGGAAAAAAAACAAAAAACGGACACGGTTCACGGAACCCCGTTTTGCAGACCGTGAAAAAATACTGTTGTGTGCACGAGGCCTAAAGCTGTTTTTTAACGGAAACAAGAGGGGGTGCTGGTCTAATTTAGTTACTGATGTGGCAGTGAAACCTATTCCTATGAGGCATCTCGCTGACTCATTGATATTGGGGTTGGCAAAGAAGGGGGTGGTATGGGATCTGCAATTTTTAGGGCAGGCATCCTCAAACTGCGGCCCTCCAGCTGTTGCAAAACTACAACTCCCAGCATGCCTGAACAGCCTACAGCAGGGCATTGTGGGAGTTGTAGTTTTAAAACAGCTGGAGGGCCGCAGTTGGAGGATGCCTGTTTTAGGGGGTCTTGCGTCTGTAAACAGGGTGGGGCTGGTTTGGGGTCTGTAAATACATTGGTGTCTAGTCTGAGGTTCGTACATATAAAGGTGGCTCTAGTCTGGGGTCTGTATATACAAGGGGGGGTTGGTCTGTTCTGATTTTTTTTTTTTTAGATTTTAGATCGGTTAAAGGAGGTCATAAGTATTATTTGTGATTTAATTGCTTGTCCTATGTTATTGGGTGGGGCATTATTTCCCTCCTTGGATTCTCCCTGACGTTCCTTCTCAAGTATGATTCAGCGCTTTCCTTACAAATCTGTACTTATGCAATATTTTAACAGTCCAATAATATTTCTTGTGAATAGGGCATAACTCTGCATAGATAAATATGTGACCTGTAGGCACAGATATGCTTCAGAAAGACCCATTGGACGAGTCAAAATGTCGCAAGTTTTTTTGCATGTGGGACATGTGAATTAATCATCGCTGAATTTTCACAGAGGCTGTCCACAATTTTATTTTTATTGGTGAGTGTACCTAAATTTAGGATATTTTGGGTGTGTGTGAATTTTACATCGTGAGGCCCTTTAGTCATTGTGAGTTTGCTGCTGTCACACTTGATACCCAGTCTTTCAGAAAGGACTGTCTGGGGTTGGGAAGGGTGAAGGTCTTTCTGTACGTTTAGGCATTGTGTATCTTAATATCAGCAATGTTGTGATGATGTGCACTAAGACGGTGGTTCATCACCCGGTTTTCATGTCACAGCTGGTAGCATGGGGGAAGGGGGAGGATTTCTACTGGATGAAACTTGTCAGAGTGATGACACCAGGAGGTCAAGCCATTGTACTGGAATGATAAAAGGGGTGTCTCCTGCGAAACGGGGTGCGACACCAGTGTATGCTGTAAGCAGCTGCAGCATCGGACTGGCCCACCAGAGTGCCAGACAATGCTCCAGTAGGCCCAGCCTCTGATAAACCATAGTGGGCCTCAAAGGTCCAGGAGAAAACAAAACATTTGGAGCCAATAACTTTCCACAAGGGTCTATTAGTTTTTGGGCCCAAATAATAACTTCTTCTGATGGGCCCAAGAATCCCCAGTCTGATCTTGGCTGGAGGTGCAAGAGAGAAACATACCCTGGTTGCAGGCTGGAAGTTTGGCCACAGTTCCTGCTGAGACCGGCTAGAGAAGGAACATTAGGGCTCATCGATCTGAAGTCAATTTGTTCAAAACCTTTTACCATAATGTACTTCGATTTAACGTATTTCAAATGTATTGGCTACGTGGAGCCAAACTTCGTTTCACCCAAAGTCGCGCAAGATTTTGGTGGATTAAGGCTACTTTCACACTAGCGTTTTTCTTTTCCGGCATAGAGTTCCGTCACAGGGGCTCTATACCGGAAAAGAACTGATCAGGCATATCCCCATGCATTCTGAATGGAGAGTAATCCGTTCAGGATGTCTTTAGTGCAGTCATTTTGACTGATCAGGCAAAAGAGAAACCCGCAGCATGCTACGGTTTTATCTCCGGCGAAAAAAAAACTGAAGACTTACATGAATGCCGGATCTGGCATTTTTTTCCTCAGGAATGTATTAGTGCCGGATCCATCCCTCCGGTCTGCGCAGACCTTAAAAATGAGAAGAAAAAAAAATAACGGATCCGTTTTGCCTGATGACACCAGAAAAATGGATCCGGTATTGCAATGCATTTTTGTGACTGATCAGGCATTTTTCAGACTGATCAGGATCCTGATCAGTCTGAAAAATGCCTGATCAGTCAGAAAAAATGACATCGGTTTGCATACAGTTTGCCTGATCAGGCAGTCAGTTCAGGCAACGGAACTGCCTGCCAGAATCAAACAACGCAAGTGTGAAAGTACCCTAATTTGGTATTCATTCTGAAGTTGAAGACAGAAACCTACTGCAGCTCAGAGTGGCCATAGATTTCTGTTTTAGTGCATGGACTGGTGGAGGATTCGACTAATATATGACAAGGCCTGCAGCGTGTCATAAAATAGGCGCAGCCTCCAGAAGTACAGGGGACATCACAGACCAGCGTAAATTACTTCTTAGGCCCCTTTCACACGAGCGAGTTTTACACGCGTGTGCTATGCATGACATGAACGTATTGCACCCGCACAAAATCCTGACCCATTCATTTCAATGGGTCTGTGTACATGAGCGTTTTTTTATCAGGCAAAAGAGAAAACCGCAGCATGCTACGGTTTTATCTCCGGCGAAAAAAAACTGAAGACTTGCATTGTGCTCAGTCTCCAGTACTGAGCACAATACTCCAAATGAGGTCTCAATGTACTCCGTATGCATTCCGTTTTCGTATTACCATTTAAATATAGAACAAGTCCTATTATTGCCCGCAAATCACGTTCAGTGGCTCCATTCAAGTCAATGGGTCCGCAAAAAAAACGGAACACATACGGAAATGCATCCTGTATGTCTTCTGTATCCCTTCCGTTTTTTCTGAACCATCTATTGAAAATGTTATGCCCAGCCCAATTTTTTCTATGTAATTACTGTATATGCCATACGGAAAAACGGAAAGGAAACAAAAAAACTGAACGGATCCGTGAAAACGGACCGCAAAACACAAATAGCCATACGGTAGTGTGAAAGAGGCCTAAGTAACAGAGGTCAGAACGGAATCTCACACTGACACACGTTGCAAGTTTATCGCATTCAACTGCTCGTGCGTGTGTGTCTGGCCTCTGAGGTACGAGAGCCAAATTCATGAAAGTAGCACACAGCAATTTAACACAGGCAAACAATCACGTTCTGCCTTATCTCCACCTGTCACCGCTTCGGCAGGTCAGAAGTGAAGTGCAATTGAGAATTTTTTGGGACCATTGATAATTTTTGTCTCACGATGAAAACAGAAAAGTCGCAATTTACTCCAAAATAAAGACAAATCCAGTTTGCTAAGGCCTCTTTCACACTTGCGTTGTCCGGATCCGGCGTGTACTCCACTTGCCGGATTTACACGCCGGATCCGGAATAACGCAAGTGTACTGAAAGCATTTGAAGACGGATCCGTCTTCAAAATGCGTTCAGTGTTACTATGGCACCCAGGACGCTATTAAAGTCCTGGTTGCCATAGTAGGAGCGGGGGAGCGGTATACTTACAGTCCGTGCGGCTCCCGGGGCGCTCCAGAATGACGTCAGAGCGTCCCATGCGCATGGATCATGTGATCCATGCGATCACGTGATCCATGCGCTTGGGGCGCCCTGACGTCACTCTGGAGCGCCCCGGGAGCCGCACGGATGGTAAGTATGCTGCTCCCCGCTCCCCACTACACTTTACCATGGCTGCCAGGACTTTAGCGTCCTGGCAGCCATGGTAACCATTGAGAAAAAGCTAAACGTCGCATCCGGCAATGCGCCGAAACGACGTTTAGCTTAAGGCCGGATCCGGATGAATGCCTTTCAATGGGCATTCATTCCGGATCCGGCCTTGCGGCAAGTGTTCCGGATTTTTGGCCGGAGCAAAAAGCGCAGCATGCTGCGCTATTTGCTGCGGCCAAAAAACGTTCCGTACCGGAACGGAAGACATCCTGATGCATCCTGAAGGACGGACTGTCCATTCAGAATGCATTAGGATAATCCTGATCAGTATTCTTCCGGCATAGAGCCCCGACGACGGAACTCTATGCCGGAAGAAAAGAACGCAGATGTGAAAGAGCCCTAAATCAGAGCCCAAACATGTTTTTTTTTTTAATGTTATGGCATTTAACCACTTCAACCCCCCTAGTTGAAACCCCCTTAATGACCAGGCCTCTTTTTACACTTCTGCACTACACTACTTTCACCGTTTATTGCTCGGTCATGCAACTTACCACCCAAATGAATTTTACCTCCTTTTCTTCTCACTAATAGAGCTTTCATTTGGTGGTATTTCATTGAATTTACATGTCTTTGATAAAAAAAAAATGTTTGGGTAAAAAAAAAAAAAATGGTTTGGGTAAAAGTTATAGCGTTTACAAACTATGGTACAAAAATGTGAATTTCCGCTTTTTGAAGCAGCTCTGACTTTCTGAGCACCTGTCATGTTTCCTGAGGTTCTACAATGCCCAAACAGTAGAAACCCCCCACAAATGACCCCATTTCGGAAAGTAGACACCCTAAGGTATTCGCTGATGGGCATAGTGAGTTCATAGAACTTTTTATTTTTTGTCACAAGTTAGTGGAAAATGATACATTTTTTTGATTTCCTTACAAAGTCTCATATTCCACTAACTTGTGACAAAAAATAAAAACTTCGATGAACTCACTATGCCCATCATGAAATACCTTGGGGTGTCTTCTTTCCAAAATGGGGTTACTTGTGGGGTAGTTATACTGCCCTGGCATTTTAGGGGCCCAAATGCGTGCGAAGTAGTTTGAAATCAAAATCTGTAAAAAATGGCCGGTGAAATCCGAAAGGTGCTCTTTGGAATGTGGGCCCCTTTGCCCACCTAGGCTGCAAAAAAGTGTCACACATGTGGTATCGCCGTACTCAGGAGAAATTGGGGAATGTGTTTTGGGGTGTCATTTTACATATACCCATGCTGGGTGAGAGAAATATCTCGGCAAAAGACAACTTTTCCCATTTTTCTATACAAAGTTGGCATTTGACCAAGATATTTATCTCACCCAGCATGGGTATATGTAAAATGACACCCCAAAACACATTCCCCAACTTCTCCTGAGTACGGCGATACCAGATGTGTGACACTTTTTTGCAGCCTAAGTGGGCAAAGGGCCCACATTCCAAAGAGCACCTTTTGGATTTCACAGGGCATTTTTTACAGATTTTGATTTCAAACTACTTTGCACGCATTTTGGCCCCTAAAATGCCAGGGCAGTATAACTACCCCACAAGTGACCCCATTTTGGAAAGAAGACACTCCAAGGTATTTCATGATGGGCATAGTGAGTTCATGGAAGTTTTTATTTTTTGTCACAAGTTAGTGGAATATGAGACTTTGTAAGAAAAAAAAAAAAAATCATCATTTTCAGCTAACTTGTGACAAAAAATAAAAAATTCTAGGAACTCGCCATGCCCCTCACGGAATACCTTGGGGTGTCTTCTTTCCAAAATGGAGTCACTTGTGGGGTAGTTATACTGCCCTGGCATTTTAGGGACCCAAATGCGTGAGAAGTAGTTTGAAATCAAAATCTGTAAAAAATGCCCTGTGAAATCCGAAAGGTGCTCTTTGGAATGTGGGCCCCTTTGCCCACCTAGGCTGCAAAAAAGTGTCACACATCTGATATCGCCGTACTCAGGAGAAGTTGGGGAATGTGTTTTGGGGTGTCTTTTTACATATACCCATGTTGGGTGAGAGAAATATCTCGGCAAAAGACAACTTTTCCCATTTTTTTATACAAAGTTGGCATTTGACCAAGATATTTATCTCACCCAGCATGGGTATATGTAAAATGACACCCCAAAACACATTGCCCAACTTCTCCTGAGTACGGCGATACCACGTGTGACACCTTTTTGCAGCTTAGATGCGCAAAGGGGCCCAAATTCCTTTTAGGAGGGCATTTTTAGACATTTGGATCCCAGACTTCTTTTCACGCTTTCGGGCCCCTAAAATGCCAGGGCAGTATAAATACCCCACATGTGACCCCGTTTTGGAAAGAAGACACCCCAAGGTATTTAATGAGGGGCATGGCGAGTTCATAGAAATTTTTTTTTTGGGCACAAGTTAGCAGAAATTGTTTTTCTTTTTTTTTTTTTCTCACAAAGTCTCCCTTTCCGCTAACTTGGGACAAAAATTTCAATCTTTCACGGACTCAATATGCCCCTCAGCGAATACCTTGGGGTGTCTTCTTTCCGAAATGGGGTCACATGTGGGGTATTTATACTGCCCTGGCATTTTAGGGGTCCTAAAGTGTGATAAGAAGTCTGGAATATAAATGTCTAAAAATTTTTACGCATTTGGATTCCGTGAGGGGTATGGTGAGTTCATGTGAGATTTTATTTTTTGACACAAGTTAGTGGAATATGAGACTTTGTAAGAAAAAACAAAAAACAAAAAATCAATTTCCGCTAACTTGGGCCAAAAAAATTTCTGAATGGAGCCGTCCAGGGGGGTGATCAATGACAGGGGGGTGATCAGGGAGTCTATATGGGTGATCACCCCCTTGTCATTGATCACCCCCCCTGTAAGGCTCCATTCAGACGTCCGTATGTGTTTTGCGGATCCGATCCATGGATGCGTGGATCCGTAAAACACATACGGATGTCTGAATGGAGCCTTACAGGGGGGTGATCAGGGAGTGTATATGGGGTGATCACCCCCCTGTAAGGCTCCATTCAGACGTCCGTATGTGTTTTGCGGATCCAATCCATGGATGCGTGGATCCGTAAAACACATACGGACATCTGAATGGAGCCTTACAGGGGGGTGATCAATGACAGGGGGGTGATCAGGGAGTCTATATGGGGTGATCAGGGGTTCATAAGGGGTTAATAAGTGACAGGGGGGGTGTAGTGTAGTGGTGGTTGGTGCTACATTACTGAGCTACCTGTGTCCTCTGGTGGTCGATCCAAACAAAAGGGACCACCAGAGGACCAGGTAGCAGGTATATTAGACGCTTTTATCAAAAACAGCGTCTAATATACCTGATAGGGGTTAAAAAAAAAAAAAATCGCATCTACAGCCTGCCAGCGAACGATCGCCGCTGGCAGGCTGTAGATCCTGTCTCTTACCGGCCGATCCTGTGTGCGCGCGTTCACAGGAAGTCACGCGTCTCGCGAGATGACGCGTAGACGCGTGACTCTGCCTGGGACAGCCGCCTCCGGACCGCGATCCTGCGTTAGGCTGTCAAAGTGCATGAGAAATATTTGTATATTTTAATAGTTCAGACATTTTCAAAGGTGGCAATATCCAATGTTTATTTTTGTATGAAAAAAAAGTGGGGCGATTTTTTTTCAAAAACTTTTTTTTTTTAAGTAATATTTTCATCCTCTCAGGGGAACTGAACATTTGATCTTATGATCGCTTGAACCATAGACTGCAATTAAATACTACTGTAGTCTATGGGATTTTTACTGGCTGTCTGTCAAGACCAGCCACAGCTTTACAGGCAGCTTACTATGAAAGGCCTATGAGCCTTCACAAGACCCCATGTTGTCATAGAAACAGATTGGAGCCTTGTGATTTCTCGGCGGGGGCTCTGACTGGAGGACAGAGTGAGCCCAATTCCTTTGTTTAACTCAGGCATGCTCAACCTGCGGCCCTCCAGCTGTTGCAAAACTACAACTCCCATTATTCCCTGACAGCCTACAGCTATCATCCTACAGAAGGGCATTGTGGGAGTTGCAGTTTAACAGCTGGAGAGCCACAGGTTATGCATTCCTGGTTTAACTGTTTATATGTCTCGGCCGTTATTGACCGCAGCATCTGAGGGGTTAAATGACCTGGATTGGCGTTAACGCCAATCCTGGTCCATGTGCCTGGGTGTCAGTTGTATTAAAAAGGCGGAACCTGCTGCATATGGAGTGTGCTCAGCTTGTAAACCCGCTCCATACATTCCCTGCATGAAAATGGTATACAACAAAAATCTACACCAGCAACTTGTCATAGATTTACTTTCCTACTGCTCGGATCTTCTGAGATGTGGCAAAATTATTAAAGGGGTTGTCCAGCCTTGGGGTACTTTCACACTTGCGGCAGGAAGTTCAGTCACAATCCTGACGCAAACGGATGGCATTTGTCAGACGGATCCGTCTGACAAATTCATTGAAATACCGGATCCGTCTCTCCGATGTCATCCGGAAAACCTGATCTGGTATTTATCTATTTTTGCATTTTTAAATCGTACCCGTTTTGACAGAACACTTAATGCTGGATCCGGCACCAAAACATTTCAATGGAAATTAATGCTGGCAAGTGTTCAGGATTTTTGGCCGGAGAGAAAACTGCAGCATGCTGTGGTATTTTCTCCGGCCAAAAAACGTAAGAGGGACTGAACTGATGCATCCACATACACGGACGCAGTCATACACGCACTCTCCACATACACGCACTCTCCACATACACGGACGCAGTCATACACGCACTCTCCACATACACGGACGCAGTCATACACGCACTCTCCACATATACGGACGCAGTCATACACGGACACGGTGATAGACACACTCTCCACATACATGGACGCAGTGATAGACACACTCTCCATATACATAGATGCATTCATACACACACGGACACACTCAACATATACATAGATGCAGTCATACACGCACTCTCCACATACATGGACGCACTCATACACACACTCTCCACATACAGGGACGCACACATACACACAGTCACCACATACATGGACGCACACATACACAATACACATATATAGACACCCAGCTTTCCTGCTGTGCCTCTCCCCCATACTCTAATGCCTCTGCACTTGTGCCATGCAGGATAGCAGGGAAGCTGGATGACATTTCATGATATAATTCACCCAGCTTTCCTACTGTACTGCAGGTCACATGTGCACAGTCTGGGAAAGCTGAATATAACCGCAGTAATTCCCCTGCTACTCACATCAATGGTGCAGTTGTATCAATCCAACTGATGCTGGGCATGGAAGATTGGAAGGTTCAGGCTGCAGGAATCGTAGATAGAAAAGGGGTGGGTCTATTATAGCTCCGCCCACATCGGGACGTCCGGTGCTGGTCACTGTCCAACTGAGGAGAGAGAGAGGCGGAGCAATGTCACTGATGTCAGGTCAGTGACAGAGGTGCAAGGGCAGGACTCTGGACCCGATGCAGGAGCAACACGCCCTCTCTTGCTTTGTGGAACGCAAATGCGTCCCACAGGCAAGATTCCTCTGTAGTGCAGAATGGGTTGGTTTCGCCGTGGGAGCCCGCACCAAAGAGCCGCATTCAAGGGTCTAAAGAGCCGCATGTGGCTCGCGAGCCGCACTTTGCCAACCACTGGCCTAGGCAGCCACTAGTTGCTCAGCAGGGATCAGTCAACCTTCACCCCCGCCATCACTGCAGCGCTGCTCCCACGGAAGCCAGTAACGCTGTAGCAGTGTGCTCCCTCCACTACAATGCTGATGGTGCCTGTGCACCTCTGGATCCGACTTCCGTCAATGGCGCTACACCCGGACAGCTGATCAGTGGGGGTGTCCTCAGGATACACCATCTTACACCAGTGGATTTTCTGTTATACAGCAAGTATTTCTGTGGGTAAAACACCCATTTAAGGCTACTTTCACACTAGCGTTAATATTTTCCGGTATTGAGATCAGTCATAGGGTCTCAGTACCGCAGTAAAATGCTGCCGTTTTGTCCCTTTTCATTGTCAATAGGGACAAAACGTAACTGAACAGAACGGAATGCTGCAAAATGCATTCCGTTCCCATACCGGAGAGCAAACCGCAGCATGTTGTAGTTTGCTTTCCGTCCTGGGATGAGGAGCAAGACGGATCCGTCATAACACAATAGAAAACGGATCCGTACCTCCATTGACTTTCACTGGCGTTCATGATGGATTAGTCTTGGTATGTTAAAGATACTACAACTGGATCTGTTCATAATACATGCAGACGGTTGTATTGTCAGTAAGGCTCCATTCACACGTCCGCAACGTGTTTTGCGGATCCACGGAGCCGCAAAACACGGAAAGTGGCAATGTGCGTTCCGCATTTTGCAGACTGCACATTGCCGGCACTAATAGAATATGCCAGTTCTTTAGGATATGTTCAATTTTTCTGCAGAACGGAAGTGCGGATCCGCAATTCCGTGTCCGGGCAGCACATCGTGCTGCCCCATAGGAATGAATGGGTCCGCAATTCCGTTCCACAAAATATGAAACGAAATTGCGGACGTGTGAATGGAGCCTTACAGAAGTGTTTTTATGCTAAACCCTGCCGCATCCAGCCAAAACACTGGTGTGAAAATAGCCTTACATACCAAAACATGCATCACAGTTCACAGTTTTTTTCAAACACGCTGCAAAAATAGCATGTCACTG
The DNA here is from genome assembly GCF_014858855.1 of Bufo gargarizans. Classification (NCBI taxonomy): domain Eukaryota; kingdom Metazoa; phylum Chordata; class Amphibia; order Anura; family Bufonidae; genus Bufo; species Bufo gargarizans. Next base: position 438,890,584 of record NC_058084.1, on the reverse strand, counting down.
CAGTTAAAGGGGTCATCCCACTAAAAATACTCTATGGCTTCCAAACCAGCACCTGGATCTGAATATTTTTGCAATTGTATGTACTTAAAAATGTATTATAGCCACTAAGTTATTCAATAAAATGTATCTGTATAGCGCCACCTGCTATTTGTTTTAACCAGGGCCGTCATTAATATTGATTGGAGCCTGGGCAAGAATTTACTTGGGCCCCGTGGATCCCGCCTTCCCACACCCTAGCATGCGATCACGCCCTCCACCACAACACACACACCTCGTAGAGTAAGTAAGCTTTAATAATGACGAGTGGCCACTAGAGGTGTTCTTTCTGAAAAGGCAGTGTTTACATTAAAAGGCTTGCAGAGACATGCTATAGACACCAGAACTACTACGTTTAGCTGTTGTGCTTCTGATGACTATAGTGTCCCTTAGGGTACCTGTTCACCCTGTCGGATCCGTTCTGCCGCTATTTCACCGTGCTGCCGCTCCGTCCCCATTGACTATAATCGGGACGGGGGCGGAGCTCCTGCGCAGCACAGCAGTTCGCGGTGAGAGGCTGCCGGACTAAAAAGTCGGACATGCAGTACTTTTAGTCCGCCGGCCTTTTGCCGTGCCAGATTCCGCCCCCGTTATAGCCAAAGGGGACGGAGAGGCGGTCCGGCGAAATAGCGGCAGAACGGATCCAACAGGGTGAACAGCCTGTCGGATCCATCCTGCCGCTAGTGTGAAAGTAGCCTTAATATAGAGAAAAAAAAAGAAAGAATCAGCACAAAAGTATCAAATAAAATGGCTGTATCATTATTCTAAAAATTAAAAAAGCACAATATCTAACACAAATATATAGTATTTAGCAGATTTTTTTTTTTACAATGTGCAGATAGTACTGTACTACTAACCCCTCCATCCAGGGTAATACAGCGCCACATACCTCTTACATCCAGTGACGTCTCTTTGATGTAGATGTTCTCTTTCCTCATCTTCTCCTTTCAGACCTTCAGACTGCAGAAACAGATAGGCTAGGTCTACACGACGACATTTGTCGCGCGACATTTTGTTGCACCAATGTCGCGCGACAATTTTTATAATGGCAGTCTATGGTGTCGCACTGCAACATGCGACATGCTGCGACTGCGACGCGACAGTCGCAGAAAATCCATTCGAGATGGATTTTTCTGCGACTGTCGCGTCGCAGTCGCAACATGTCGCATGTTGCAGTGCGACACCATAGACTGCCATTATAAAAATTGTTGCGCGACATTGGTGCAACAAAATGTCGCGCGACAACTGTTGCGCCCTATCTGTCGCGCGACTTTTTGTCGCACGACAAATGTCGTCGTGTAGACCTAGCCATAAACCCCCTGATAATACAAGTACCACACAGATAGTGCCCTTCAATAATTATTGGCACACAGTGCCCAACAAATAGTGCCCCTGACACTAAGGCCTCATGCACACGACAGTATTTTTTCACGGTCCGCAAAACGGGGTTCCGTTTCCGTGTGTCTTCCTTGATTTTTGGAGGATCACCAGACATGAAGGAAAGTGAAAAAAAAATCTAAGTCAAGTTTGCCTTGCAAATGATGCAAGGACGCGGACGACAATCTTGTGTGCCTCCGTGTTTTTTCACAGAGCCATTGACTTGAATGGGTCCGCGAACCATTGTCCGTGAAAAAAATAGGACAGGTCCTATTTTTTTGACGGACTGGGAACACTGATGCGGATGACAAACGGTGCATTATCCGAGTTTTCAACGGACCCATTGAAAGTCAATAGGTCCGCAGAAAATCACGGGAAACGGAACAACGGACAGAACAACGGTCGTGTGCATGAGGCCTAATAGTGTAAACATAACATCCCCAAAAATAATTGTGGTAAGCTGATACTGTGCCAAGGTGCCCCCACCAATAGGAATAATTCTCTGTTAGGCTACTTTCATACTTGTGGCAGTGTGATCCGGCGGGCAGTTCCGTCGTCGGAACTGGCCGCCGGATCCGCCGCTGACTGAAAGCATTTGTGAGACGGATCTGTCTTACAAATGCATTGCAAGGACGGATCCGTCTCTCCGCTTGTCATGCGGACAGATGGATCCGTCTTGTACATTTTTACCAGTCTGCGCATTCAGGTTCAACGACTGAACTGATGACATCCTGAACAGATTGCTCTCCATTCAGAATGCATAGGGATATGCCTGATCAGTTCTTTTCCGGTATAGAGCCCCTGTGACGGAACTCTATGCCGGAAAAGAAAAACGCAAGTGTGAAAGTACCCTTAGAGCTAGTAATAGTTCTCCTACAGTGCCCCCACTGTGCCCCAGAAGTAATAATGCTCCCATAGTAATCATGTTCCCCATAGACCCCCTGTAGTAATAATGCTCCTTATAATGTGCCAGTGCAAAAAATACCCCCTTTTAATGCCCCCAGATGAGCTAATGTCCCCTATAAGGTGCCAGTATAAAATACCCCTATATAGTGCTCCTCTCCCCCTTCTTCCTAGTGCCCCCATAATGTACCAGTATACAATGCCCCAGTAGATGCTCTCACTGTCCCCCATAATTTGCAAGGATGAAATATTCCTTTTTAGTGCCCCCCATTGATAAGCCCATAGTACCCACCTCAATGTGCCCCAATATAAAATACCCCTATACAGAGACCCCATATAAAATACCCCTTCTTTGTGGCCTCAGTAGATGCCCCCAATCATGTGCCATGTAAAAAATAAACACTTAAAACTTACCTCCATCAGGCTGGCAGCGATGCAGGCCTCTTCCGGCCTGTGTCCCGCGCTGTACAGCTCAGGCGCCGCCTGCACCGGCCTCTGATCGGCTGCCCAGTGCCTGCAGCCTACCAGAGGAACGGGGAAGGAGACTCCTCTGCCCCCCCCCCAGCACTTCCATCTGTATCGCTGTCCTGAGGACGGCAATACAGATGAATATGGCGATGAGCGCTTCCACAATTGAAGCGCTCATCTCCCTGTGCCCTTCCGCCGCCACCCCCACGTCACCAGCAGGGCTCAAGAGGCTGCTGCCCCTTTTGTGCCCGCGTTAAAGACGGCCTTGGTTTTAATGTTTGTCCGGCTCACTGACATGGTCGCACATGCTCAGTTTCAGCCTTCAACTGCCTCCTGAGCTAGGGCAACTAAGGGCTCTTTCACACTTGCGTTGGCCGGATCCGTCGTGTAGTCCATTTGCCGGAATTACACGCTGGATCCGGAAAAACGCGTGAGAACGCATCATTTTTTAATTCCGGATGCGTCTTTCCGGCTTTTTTCCGGAGATACGGATCCGGAAATTCTGAATGCGGATCCGTCGTGTATTTTTCAGCGGATCCGGTATGTAAAATAATTTCTTATCAGAAACTAATCCTATCACTAAAAATTAAATCAGAAACTAATCTTATCACTAAATTTATAGTTGTACAACTAATAAAATATGCAAATATTTTGGTCTATAAAAAGTAGTTTGCTTTCAAAGCCCTGATCTTGGTTTCAAGATGGAGGAAACAAGAGCGAGATAGACGTCGGCGTCGTCTTCGTCAGTATTGGGTTCATCCAATATCGTCAGCACGGATTACCGAAGGAGCATTTGAAGTCCTGTACCCGGAATTACGTCATTATCCAGAAAAATTTATAACTTTTTTCACATGAATATGGCTACCTTTGATGAGCTCCTAGACCGAGTATCACCGAGACTGGCCAGAATAGATACGTATTTCCGCAGGAGTGTGTCACCTACAGAACGACTCATGTTGACCATCCGGTAAGATAATGACATATAGATATATTAATTTTAATTATTTATATGTGTTTAGTATTTATATTTCATTTACAATTTTTTTAGAAGATTTTTATAGCAGCTATACTAATCTATCCGTATTTAATATAAATATTACAGGCGGTAAATATATATTGATGTATAGAAAAATTTTACTCATAACGATATTTATCATAATTATAGTGATTCAGGCCATATCAAATTTGACAAATCCATAATCTAAATTTTTTAAGTATTTCAAATTACTAATCTAATCTTTTATTTATTTTTTCTTCAGCTTTCTGGCTACAGGTGACAGTTTCACCTCGCTACACTACCATTTCCGGCTTGGAATTTCAACGATTTCAACAATTGTAAAAGAAACGTGTCAAGTTTTATGGGAGGAACTGCATGAGGAGTTTATACCTACTCCCAATCAGCAGGCAAAGTGGTAAAGTGTGGGGTAGTTCTTCACAATTTCATACGGAACCTACCATTGAGCGAATAATCGAGGACAGCGAAATGACTAGTATTGCAACTTTTGGACCACATGGTACTGTGGCAGTGTCCGCCATGAGCGATTCATTTGCTGCCTACTTTAGCTCAGATGCTGGACGTTTACAGTGGCAGGACCAGAATGTATTAAATTGAAATTTTTTACTGTTGCTGGTTTTTTTTCCAAAAAATTGTTGATTAATAAAGTTGAATAACTTTTTCAAATCTAGTAGTATGGTGTTTATTTTTAAATAATTTATATTATTTTTACAAAAAAATCTTATCACCGCATGAGTAGCCACTATCATTGGCTGGCTCCCCAAGCGGTGGGAGAGCATGTCAGGCCTTTATCCACCACACCCTCTCCCACCACCTGTAGAGCGACAGTTCCAGTGTCGCTCCACAAGCGGTGGGAGAGCATGTCAGGCCTTTATCCACCACACCCTCTCCCACCACCTGTAGAGCGACAGTTCCAGTGTCGCTCCACAAGCAGTGGGAGAGCATGTCAGGCCTTTATTTTTAGATAAGTAAAAAAAAAAACACAAGGACACATAAAAACTTAACAGAATTTTATAAAATAAAAATATATATAAATAAAACAATATTAATATAAAATTTAAAACAACAAAAATCACAAATCCTGGTATTGAGGATTTGGAGGAGGAGGTTGGGGGGTGGAAGGCAGTGCACGGCTTGATCCCTCTCCACCTTCGTATGTTCTAGTGGACACTGAAATGTGTGATGTGGGAGGAGAGACAGCGGGAGTATGCAAATGGGATGGGGGATTGGGTGAAGGAGTTGTCCGAGCCAGCGAAGAAGGAGTGGTGAAAGTTTATTGTTGAAAATAGTTAGGAGGAGAGAGAGAACAGTGGTGAAAAGGCTCGGGGGTTGTAGAATGGGGAGGTGGACGGGTTGGAATTTGCGGAGGTTGGAAGGGGTGAGGAGTTTGTGGTGGGGGATAGGAATGGGAGGTGGGATAGGTTGGTGGTTGGGGGACGGAAGTTGTGCGGCGTCTCAAATCCCACACCGCATCCTCCACCCTACGTCTGAACTCCAACACCTGGTCGGGCGTGAAGTCCGCCACCAGCTGATTAACTGATGACCAATAGGTTTGTAGCGGGCCCGGCTGAGAAAACTGCGCTACACACTCCCGCAGACTTCTCAGCTCGGCCTCCATGGCTACAATCCTATTGCTGTAACCACACAAGGTCTCATACAAGAGCCTTGTGAGGTCTTCATAATCAGCTTGGCGGCTTCTACCGGCCCTCTGGCGACGCATCAACGCCTCAAAAAGTGGCTGCCATAACGGCAATTGTTGCGTCACCAGAGGGCACCAGTAGAGGACGATTTGGGTCCTGACCAGGTGCTGGAGGAGGTGGCGAGGGATCCGCGGGTGGCAGCTCAGCAGGGACCGCCTCTTGATGACTTTCACAAGGAGGTTCTGGCGCCCGAGTACTGCTAGTTATTCTGTAAAAAAAAATAAAAAAATAAAAATAAAAATTTGCATATTTTTAAAGTCGATTTGAACATTTTACCATTTTTTTTTACTTACCTTCGCAGCTCTAAGGTTCTACGTAGGAACCCTAGGGCAGCCGCATAGCGGTACGGCTGCCCTAGGGTTCCGCCAGACCCACTCGGGCGATTGACCTCCTCGTTATAATCGTTATTAAAGCGGTCCCTTATTGAGTGCCATCGCACCATGACTGCAGTCTCTGAAAAATATAAAAATAAACATTACTGTCAAATTACTGGCATTACCAAACTGCAGCCCTACAGCTGTTGCAAAACTACTGCTCCTGACATGCCTGGATAGGGCATGCTGGGAGTTGTAGTTTTGCAACAGCTGTAGGGCCGCAGTTTGGACATGACAGATAACTAATCAATTTAAAAAATTTAAGGATACTTACTGCAATCTTCCTGTTTGCCTTCACTGAGGTCGTCCCAATCCGGAAGCATTTTTCCGCAAATCTCCATCCACAGACTCCGGGTCAGGTGATGGTCTGCATGGCGGTGGTCGGTATGGTCCCAGAGTGGGACACGTTTCTCCACCAGATGGATGAGGAGTTCATTGTCAATATAGAATCCGGATAATTCCTCCTCATCCGTTCTGGCAGAAGCCCTTGAACCCTAAAAAAAATGAGAAAATAATGTATTAATTTAAAAAAATAATTTACACATATGATATAACAAGATTCAATACTGAGATATACTCACACGTCCCCGACCGCCGTGTGCTCCCCGGCGCCTTGTGGGTGGTTGCTGATGACCTCTTGAGGCAACAGTAGGATTAGACTAAAATAAAAGAATATCAAACTTAATAACCTACAATTTGAAGAATTAAGTAAAAACACAATACATTTCTTTTTAAAAAACTTACCGATTCATGGTGTCCACCCCCGACTTCCTCCTCTCCCGCTGTTGGAGCAGGGCCGGAATACCTCTCCTCCGTTGACGATTGCTGTAAAATAATTTTTTTTTTTTTATATTTTGGACATGGATGGGATAATAAGATAAAACTTTAAAACATGACATACCGTATCCAAGCGAACTCGTTGCCTTGGAGGAGAGTTCCCGGACTCACTTGAATAGCCTATTGAAACAATTAAAAATAATTAAACAATTGATTTTGAATCATTGAAAAAAATCCCTCGAAAATGATACTTACTGGACATTTTTTAAGAAACTATCAGGTCTCTCTCCCAAAAAATATAACCTAAAAAAAATGAGAACAAAAAGATGAAAATTAACACATTAATATTAAACAACAGTACCACCTTACCCAGGGGAGTACTAACAAATGCATTGAAATGCCGGATCCGTCTTTCCGGCATTTATTTTTTTCACCTTTTTTTCGGTCTGCGCATCCGGCATTCCAGTATTTTGAATGCTGGATCCGGCACTAATACATTCCTATGGGGAAAAATGCAGAATCCGGCATTCAGGCAAGTGTTTAGTTATTTTCGCCAGAGATAAAACCGTAGCATGCTACGATTTTCTTTTTTGCCTGATCAGTCAAAATGACTGAACTGAAGACATCCTGAACGGATTGCTCTTCATTCAGAATGCATGGGGATATGCCTGATCAGTTATTTTCCGGTATAGAGCCCCTGTGACGGAACTCTATGCCGGAAAAGAAAAACGCTGGTGTGAAAGTACCCTAAGGCCTCTTTCACACTTGCGTTGTCCGGATCCGTCGTGTACTCCACTTGCCGGAATTACACGCCGGATCCGGAAAAACGCAAGTGTACTGAAAGCATTTGAAGACTGATCCGTCTTCAAAATGCTTTCAGTGTTACTATGGCAGCCAGGACGCTATTAAAGTCCTGGTTGCCATAGTAGTAGTGGAGAGCGGTATACTTACCGTCCGTGCGGCTCCCGGGGCGCTCCAGAATGACGTCAGAGCGTCCAATGCGCATGGATGACGTGCCAAGTGATCACGTGATCCATGCGCTTGGGGTGCCCTGACGTCACTCTGGATCGCCCCGGGAGCCGCACGGACGGTAAGTATACTGCTCCTCCGCTCCCCACTACACTTTACCATGGCTGCCAGGACTTTAGCGTCCCGGCAACCATGGTAACCATTCAGAAAAAGCTAAACGTCGGATCAGGCAATGCACCGAAACAACGTTTAGCTTAAGGCCGGATCCGGATCAATGCCTTTCAATGGGCATTAATTCCGGATCCGGCCTTGCGGCAAGTCTTCAGGATTTTTGGCCGGAGCAAAAAGCGCAGCATGCTGCGGTATTTTCTCCGGCCAAAAAACGTTCCGGAACTGAAGACATCCTGAACGGATTTCACTCCATTCAGAATGCATTAGGATAAAACTGATCAGGATTCTTCCGGCATAGAGCCCCGACGACGGAACTTAGTGCCGGAAGAAAAGAACGCAAGTGTGAAAGAGCCCTAAGCCAGTTCCGCTTTACCCCAGTTTTTATAAATCTTCCCCCAATTTCCCTTGAAGTCGACTCCATATTTTACAGTTCAACATTATGCAGTGTGAACGCGGCCTCAGTCTTCAGAAACTCCCGCCATGGAGGTTCCTGGGTCATTGAGGGCAAACGCTACAATGAGTTTGCTAATGTCTGAAGAAAGTGAATGCAACCGCAGACTGTCCCCCAGAACAGGGCGCCGTTGGCTTCACGCACTCACGCACGCACCCATCCCGCACCCATCCCGCACCACCACAACGGCCGCGGACAGCAGGACGCACCTGAGGCATCCGCGCGCTGCTGGGACGATGACGTCACACCGTCTGAGGTTTGTAGAGTATGTGGGCGTGCCCAGGGCTTCGGCAGCAGATGTGGGCGGAGCCGCTCGTGCGGTGGGCGTGACTACGAGGCGAGGAGGGAGTGACGCAGGGTGTTCTGGTGCCGCCCGCTCTGTGCGCTGTGGGATCCGATTCCGGGATTGTGTTGTGCTCCCGGCGCTCGGCGGACTCGGTGCTCCGGTAGGTGACTGCTGGGGGAGGCTGTGTGCGGGAGGCGGGGCGCCCCGGGCGGCGACAGGTTTCTGGCCCCGGGGATGGAGGTGAGAGATCAGGGCAGGCAGGAGGATCATGTTCACTGCATGTCAGCAGATTGTTAGTGGAGCGGCACATGTGTCACCCTCCTCCTCCTCCTGCACCGGGGCACGATTTGCATAGACGGTGCCTGGTGATAGTGAGTGTGCATTGTTTACTGTGTGCACAATGACGGCTGTGTGTGTACTGCTCCCTGTACTGCTGTGTGTGTGCTGGAGGGGATGTATGTGACATGTGTGCTGGGGGGATGTATGTGACATGTGTGCTGGGGGATGTATGTGACATGTGTGCTGGGGGGGATGTATGTGACATGTGTGCTGGGGGGATGTATGTGACATGTGTGCTGGAGGGGGATGTATGTGACATGTGTGCTGGAGGGGGATGTATGTGACATGTGTGCTGGAGGGGGATGTATGTGACATGTGTGCTGGAGGGGGATGTATGTGACATGTGTGCTGGAGGGGGATGTATGTGACATGTGTGCTGGAGGGGGATGTATGTGACATGTGTGCTGGAGGGGGATGTATGTGACTGTGTGCTGGAGGGGGATGTATGTGACATGTGTGCTGGGGGGATGTATGTGACGTGTGCTGGGGGGATGTATGTGACATGTGTGCTGGGGGGGATGTATGTGCCATGTGTGCTGGGGGGATGTATGTGCCATGTGTGCTGGGGGGATGTATGTGACGTGTGCTGGGGGGATGTATGTGACGTGTGCTGGAGGGGATGTATGTGACATGTGTGCTGGGGGGATGTATGTGACATGTGTGCTGGGGGGATGTATGTGACATGTATGCTGGGGGGGATGTATGTGACATGTATGCTGGGGGGGGGATGTATGTGACATGTGTGCTGGGGGGGATGTATGTGACATGTGTGCTGGAGGGGATGTATGTGACATGTATGCTGGGGGGGGATGTATGTGACATGTGTGCTGGAGGGGATGTATGTGACATTTGTGCTGGAGGGGATGTATGTGACATTTGTGCTGGGGGGGATGTATGTGACATGTGTGCTGGGGGGGATGTATGTGACATGTGTGCTGGAGGGGATGTATGTGACATGTGTGCTGGAGGGGATGTATGTGACATGTGTGCTGGGGGGGGATGTATGTGACATGTGTGCTGGGGGGGGATGTATGTGACATGTGTGCTGGGGGGGATGTATGTGACATGTGTGCTGGAGGGGATGTATGTGACATGTATGCTGGAGGGGATGTATGTGACATGTATGCTGGGGGGGGATGTATGTGACATGTGTGCTGGAGGGGATGTATGTGACATTTGTGCTGGAGGGGATGTATGTGACATTTGTGCTGGGGGGGATGTATGTGACATGTGTGCTGGAGGGGATGTATGTGACATGTGTGCTGGAGGGGATGTATGTGACATGTGTGCTGGGGGGGATGTATGTGACATGTGTGCTGGGGGGGATGTATGTGACATGTGTGCTGGGGGGGATGTATGTGACATGTGTGCTGGAGGGGATGTATGTGACGTGTGTGCTGGAGGGGGATGTATGTGACATGTGTGCTGGGGGGGAATGTATGTGACGTGTGTGCTGGAGGGGGATGTATGTTATGCGTGTGGAGTTATTACATATATACTGTGTACTATTTTACATGTAGTGTTATTACTAATGCAAGGTCCTGTATTACATGTGAGGTATTTTATATGTAGTCTTATTACTACTACTAGATTGTATAATCTGTGTGTTACTACTAATATAGGACTATGTACAGTATTACATGTCCATGGATTTTTTGTTTACATGTGTAGCGGGATTATTACTACCGCAGGATTATGGATATTACATATGTGTTATAGATCATATATTATGCGTGTGGTGTTGTATGTAGTATGTCTGTTTTATAATGTTCGAGGCAGTATTATTATGTACTTGGGATGCTGCTACATGAGCGTTTTATAGTTACATATGTGATGTGTTGTGTGTACTACAATTTTATTTGCAGTATTATTACATAAGTGGTGGAATATATTTAATGGTATTCAAAAGGCAGTGTTATTACATCCGTGTCATGCTGCTACGTGTGCTAAGTACAGGTACATGATATGACGTGATGTTTTACTATGTGTGTACTCCAGTTAATGCATTATTACATGTGTGGTATTACTAGGTGATATTTTTAGTCTGTTAGTGTACATATGGTATGGTCACATGTATGACATCTTATGTCTTCTCTCCAATACTCATTGGGGCAGAATAGGAAATCTCTGCCCGCACCGTTCTATGCATGTCGCTATGTAACACGTCATTTCCAATGACCCTGTGTGGCTTGTACCAGTAACCGTGGCCGTTGTGTGACTGGGGCCTGTGGGTCCTGAATGGTGATGACTGGAGCGGGTCTGTGTACTGTCACATGTAAATCGCATGCAGTCACTGACGTACAGATCTGTGATTGGCATTTCTGCACATTGCCCGTGACTGGTACGCCTATGTGACGGGCAGTCTAGGTATCTCCAGTGACTGGCAGACGTGCCTGCTGGGTGTGTGTATTTTGTAAGTGACTTGCTGGCCTTATGTAGTATTTTCAGTACTTACCGATGGGCATCTCTTTGTGTTGTTAGTGACTCCTTGGCATTTCTGTGAATTGGCACTAATAAGCCGGGTATTAAAGGGGTCGTCTCACTTCAGCAAATGGCATTTATTATGTAGAGAAGGTTAATATAAGGCACTTATTGTACTTTCACACTAGCGTTTAAGTTTTCCGGTATTGAGATCTGTCATAGGGGCTCAATACCGGAAAAAAACGATTCAGTTTTGTCCCCATTCATCGTCAATGGGGACAAAACTGAACGGAATGCTCCACAATGCGTTCCGTTCCGTTTAGTTGCGTTCCCAGACCGGAGAACAAACTGCAGCATGTAGTAGTTTGCTTTCCGTCCTGGGATGCGGAGCAAGACGGATCCGTTTTCTCTGCCCTAATAGAAAACGGATCCGTCCCCCGTTGACTTTCACTGGTGTTCATGACGGATCAGTCTTGGCAATGTTAAAGATAATAAAACCGGATCCGTTCATAACGGATGCAAACGGTTGTATTATCAGTAACGGAAGCGTTTTTGCTGAACCCTGCCGGATCAGGTAATAACGCCAGTGTGAAAGTAGCCTTAGTTACATAATGTATTGTGATTGTGCAGTCCCACAGTCCTGGCCATAGACCGGTGCTTGTTCCTATAGTCTGCAAGCACTTCCACCACTGGATTGCAGGGTGGTTGTAACCATGGAAACTACCAGAGTATAATGTGATGGAAAAATGAATCCAGCCAACAAAGGAAGCAATATGGACGATCACAATACATTAGTAAGTGCCTTGTATTCACTTTATCTACGTGATAAATGCTATTTGCTGAAGTGAGACGACCCGTTTTAAAGGGAACCTGTCACCGGGATTTTGGGTATAGAGCTGAGGACACGTTTGTGGAGAGAGAGGCGCTTGTACCATCTATACGTCTGTGGAGAGAGAGGCGCTTGTACCGTCTCTACATTTCTATACGTCTGTGGAGAGAGAGGCGCTTGTACCGTCTCTACATATCTATTCGTCTGTGGAGAGAGAGAGGCGCTTGTACCGTCCCTACATTTCTATAGGTCTGTGGAGAGAGAGAGGCGCTTGTACCGTCCCTACATTTCTATAGGTCTGTGGAGAGAGAGGCGCATGTACCATCTATACGTCTGTGGAGAGAGAGGCGCTTGTACCGTCTCTACATTTCTATACGTCTGTGGAGAGAGAGGCGCTTGTACCGTCTCTACATTTCTATACGTCTGTGGAGAGAGAGGCGCTTGTACCGTCCCTACATTTCTATATGTCTGTGGAGAGAGAGGCGCTTGTACCGTCTCTACATTTCTATACGTCTGTGGAGAGAGAGGCGCTTGTACCGTCCCTACATTTCTATACGTCTGTGGAGAGAGAGGCGCTTGTACCGTCCCTACATTTCTATACGTCTGTGGAGAGAGAGGCGCTTGTACCGTCCCTACATTTCTATACGTCTGTGGAGAGAGAGGCGCTTGTACCGTCCCTACATTTCTATACGTCTGTGGAGAGAGAGGCGCTTGTACCGTCCCTACATTTCTATACGTCTGTGGAGAGGGAGGCGCTTGTACCGTCCCTACATTTCTATACGTCTGTGGAGAGAGAGGCGCTTGTACCGTCTCTACATTTCTATACGTCTGTGGAGAGAGAGGCGCATGTACCGTCTCTACATATCTATTCGTCTGTGGAGAGGGAGGCGCTTGTACCGTCTCTACATTTCTATAGGTCTGTGGAGAGAGAGGCGCTTGTACTGTTGTCTGTATGCTTTGTGGGTGGGGTTGGCACCTGCTGGTCTTTTCTGTCAGTGGCACGGGTCCATAAGGGCATCTACTAATTATTGGCTGCTTTTGATCCCTTCTCTTATATTTCTAATATCACTTTTTATATTTGCAGAAATATAGGATTTGAGACTAGATTTTTTTAATTCTAATATTCATACTTTTTTAGTGTTTCTTGTCTGGTCTCCTTTAACCCTTGTTATCAGTAGTCACCGGTAAGTTTATGTTCACACCATTAACGGTGGTTCTGCGACTTGTTCAGTTGACAGCTGTGCCTCCCCTCATACATATGTGCCCTCGGCTGGTATGTGTTTGTGGGGGTTGGTGAACCTTTACCAGATACCTCTGGTGATATTTCTTGTCTGAGTAAGGATTGGGCATGTTGAAATCCAATGTGCTTAATTCTTCTTCCTCTGACATCTGCACTTGTTCTTTTAAGGCCTCATGCACACGGCCGTTGTTTGGGTCCGCATCTGAGCTGCCGTTTTGGCGGCTCAGATGCGGACCCATTCACTTCAATGGGACAGCAAAAGATGCGGACAGCACTCCGTGGGCTGTCCGCATCCGTTGCTCCGTTCCGTGGCCCTGCTAAAAAAATATAACATGTCCTATTCTTGTCCACGCTTTGCGGACAAGAATAGGCATTTATATTGAAGGCTGCCTGTGCCGTTCTGAAAATTGCTGCTGCTGCAGCTCGGGGCGCGCGTCCTTGCTGCTGCTGCAGCTCGGGGCGCGCGTCCTTGCTGCTGCTGCAGCTCGGGGCGCGCGTCCTTGCTGCTGCTGCAGCTCGGGGCGCGCGTCCTTGCTGCTGCTGCAGCTCGGGGCGCGCGTCCTTGCTGCTGCTGCAGCTCGGGGCGCGCGTCCTTGCTGCTGCTGCAGCTCGGGGCGCGCGTCCTTGCTGCTGCTGCAGCTCGGGGCGCGCGTCCTTGCTGCTGCTGCAGCTCGGGGAGCGCGTCCTTGCTCCTTTAATTACATGCAGTTATTAAAGTATTCAGATGCAGGTGCTGGAAAAGTGTAGATCTTACTGGTTTGAAAAGTGCACATTTTATTATTATTATTATTATTATTATTATTATTGACTATTATTATCGTCTAATCTGAGTCTTTAGGCGATGTATTTGTACATGTTGCTGCTGTACTTACATCGCAGGATTCCAGGCTGTTTATGCAGGGTATAATCCATTGATACGAGGCAGTTATAACCGATTTCCCATGAAATCCGAGGGTTCATGTGCTGATTCACACATGGAGGTTGAGTGCCAATCTGCGGGAATAATCAATATCCTGAGATCCTAAAATCCACGCTGCACTTATTCTTGCGAGCGTGGCCTTTCTGACCACCCCTGCACTGTGGGTAGGAGGACGTGTTTACCTAGTGAGGTGCACGCCGCTCCTCGTCCGATCAGTGCACTCTCTGCACTCCTCATTTTCTTTTCGGTACACTAAACTTTTTTTTTTTTTCAATGGACATCTCATGAATCTGATACAAAAACCGCAGCGTAAATGGACCTGCGGTGCGGAGTTGATATCTGCAGCGTGTCAATTTATTCTGTGGTTCTCCTCCACTGATTTAACCCTTTTCAGTGGAAATCCACTGCCTTTTTTTGCAGATCTGTACGTGTTAACACACTTAAGATCCACACACATTTCCATGTGGATTTCTGTACGTTTCTGCCCCATATCCGCACCAAAATCAGCAATTTTTTTCTAACAGCGTTTTTTTGGTGCGGATTTGATGCAGGTTTTCAGTGGAAAAGGGTGAAGTCCGCAACCAAAAACCGCAAGCATAATTGACATGCAGAGGATTTGGAAATCCGCACGGCAGGTCAATTTCCGCACGGAAAAAATCCACAAAGTGTAGATCAGATTTGTGTGATTTCATACACTTGGTTGGTGCTGAAATACGCAGCGTTTTTTCTGCACGGGAATCCGCGTGGAAAATCTGCACGTATTCTGCAACTTGTGCAGGCGGCCTTACTGCTAGGTTTTCAGGCACGTGTGGAGGAAAGCCATGCATACAACGTTGTAATCATCCTTCAGATCCCCTAGTATGCGTCCTGTCAAAATTCTGAGCACTGCTTGGAAAGGACCTAAGGCACTGTTCATCCAGGGCATGCTGGTTCATGTAATATGCGGTATAATGACATCTACGGGGGCAGCCTGACATTTACCGATGCCTATGAACATGCAGAGTAGTGTGCCAGTCTGGGTCCCTGAAAAGCAGTGTGATCGTCACTGTGGGTGTCGTCATGGTGGCCGGCAGGGGTTGCTGCTTGTCATCTGTCGTGTATGTGTCTATTCCGTATTTCTGATCTCAGCCTCGGTGCACCTGCCCTCTGCTCTGGGGATGAGCTCTCCTCTCTCGGGATGTACCAGCTGTAGTGATCAGCCTCAGCGGCCGCCCAGCGCCGGGCCCGTCTCGTCACTGCTGTGTGGTTTATGTATTGGCAGGCCTTGTAGACATTATGCAGATGACATAACGCTCTGGTTTTATGCAAGGCATGCTGCTTCTGGTACTAACAACTGCCGGGGGGGTTACCTCCCTCTCTACTGCGTCCTTGGAGTGTGATTCAGGTCCTACAGCCAGTGCCACCTTGTTTGAGGCGGTAGCGGGTGGACATTGGTGCAGGACTTGGATGGTTCCTGTGCCGCGGGTTATAACTGTGCGGTGTGTGTGTTCTCTAAACACCTCAATAGGCACCTGTGGGTCTAATGGAAGCCGAAAAACTGTGCTTGTAGCATTCGCCACCCTGGTATACATCGGCGTCACCTTCTTTTTTTGCTTTGTAGGAAACCAGAACCTGTTGCACTTTTGTGTACAGATGAGAATTGCAAAAACATATGCAGTTTTTAGTTTTTTTAACAGAGGCGGTCTAAGTCTCTGTTCACATCTCTTTTTCCGAATATGCTCGACTGGAAAGCTCCCGACGTGTAAGCCAAACATATCTCTTAAAGGGGGTTTCCAGGATTACTGTGGTTTATGCTCATGTCGTCGCTTACCTCTTGTACATCTTCCCCATGTTTTTTTTTTTTTTCAGGTTGGACTTTCACCATGTAAGGTCCCATTAACACGGCCGTATTTTCTGACCACGTTTTTTACCGATTTGGATGCGGGCCCATTGAGTTCAGTGGGGCCACAAAAAAAACAGACAACACACAGAGTGCTGTCCGCATCCGTATGTCCATCCACAGCCCCACGAAAGATAGAACATGTCCTATTCTTGTCCGTTTTGCTGATATGAAAATGCGGGATGTCCCAGTTTAATGGTTCAACGTTTTGTGGTCTGCAAAACGGACACGGTCATGTGATGCCCTAAGCCTTTCTTTGCCACAACGCCCAGCTGATAGCTGGGTGGGAGGAGCTAGTGACATAGACACGCCCCTATCACATCCTCTGTTGCTGCTTTGACACGCCCATGGGCATGACCTCACAGGAAGTAAAGAAGACCTGCATGGACACGGTCATGTGACCACAGCTCAGAACTGAGAATAGGAGCAATAAAGGTAAAATAAATACATTATACATATTTGAAAGGATGTTAATGCAAACTGGAGAGCCCCTTTAAGTACCCAGCATATGCCCAGAGTTTCCTACTACATGGTATACAGTGTCTACAACAGGAGTTATTGAGTAACGTACATCAGCATATACCTATTCAGTGCCATACGCTGCAGCCGTCCGTCAGAGGTATACTTTGGGAATGTTCCTGATGTATATGTCAAACGGATACCTCACACGTAATGTGAACAGAGCCTTTGGCTGGAACATACCGATGTTCTGCCACAGTCGTGGGCAGGGAGACGCGTGTACACGCGTGTGGCTGTCAAGGAGGCTTACACTGGTGGTAGTCATATATTATAGCGTGCCGTTACCCCGCGCAGTAGTCGCAGCATGTGGTGCCAAATGAGATCATGTTTTCTGTGGACTGTGCCAAACTTCCATTCATTAATAAGTCAAAAGCGCAGCCATTAGCTGCTGTGCCGCTGATACTGCGACCCCGCTGTGATCGCTGCAGGAAGAGCCTCATATCAAGAACTGCAGTTTCCATTGTTTTCTTAAGCAAATTTTAGGATAACATTTGTCTGTGATCAGAGGTTGTTATTGTTGGACTGTCTGGGTTTGATTTACCCTTTTTTTTTCTCTCTCTGATGCGTTGGCAGCATTACCAGCACACTTCATAGTGGACTCTGCTCGTACCTGCTGGGAATAGCTTCATGGTTAGTACCGTTTGAGACCACCCTGTTGTCATATATTCAGGAGCAGTGTTTTACTTACTGGGGCGTAGGTGACATATGGATAAGGACTCTTTGGGTGGACATCCCCCGAAATGACCATTGACCATTGTCTGCACGTGCACAACCCCTTTATGGGCCACCTGTCGCAATGGTTTGAATAGACGACCTCCCAACTCTGAAGGGCTATTCTTATTATGGTGATGTGTATAGTATAAGTGCTGGAAGGCGTGTATATCCCACCCAGATACCTCAGCTGGGTGAGATAAAGAAAATCCAGAAAGATGCCTGGGTTTCAGGAAAGCTTAGTTTGCTGAGACAGTTTTGTATACGTTTTGGTCTGGGCTGCATTTTATTTGTACTGGTGGATAGGTTTGGTAGTGGGATCTGCCAGTCCACACCCTTCCAGTACGGGTGTTGTCTTTTACCTGAGGTCATCGCAGGTGAGACCTGCTGTAACCAAGGAGGGATAAAAACTACCCTTTGTGTGTCAGTCGGGGAGAGAGACTTGGGAAAAAGAGGCCTACAGAGGCTCTGGGTGGTCTCAGCCAGGAGGACTGAGGGGCCACGAGGCTACGTGTAGCCAGACCTCTTCCCTGTCTCGACGTGTGTCTGATGAGCAGACCTGCTAAGGCTTGGAGCCTGAGACCCTGTGCTTAGAGGTGAGTTAGGGAAAACTACTTTGTGAGCCCAGGCGGGCAGGAGTTTGTTGTGCTGGTGCCTAAATAATTGACCATTTGGACTTTAAATCCACTGTCTGACGAGACGTCTGTGATTGCGAACCCCTGAGAGAGAGAGAGATCTCTTACATTATGTTAATGCAACACTTGCCAAAATCCTCTAATCCTACAATTTTTATTCGTCTCTAAGGGCTGTATTACACCAAAAGATGACCTGACGGATATCTGACCAGCCATTGGTCAGATGGCCTATTAAACACACAGATCTTTTCTTATACACAACGACTATTGGACTGATTGGACAGATATTGGTCAGAAAATCTGTTGGTGGTCTCATCTCACACAATAGGGGCATATGGGATAAAAGGTCATACCCCTACTTACAATATCATTAAGAAATATAAATAACCAATCACTTTTTTTTGGAAATAATTTTTTCATAAATTGGCACGGCCTTTATTAATTAATAAATAACATTCATAACTCAATTTAAATATATTTATGATAAACTCTGATAAAACACAATACACAAGCTCAGCTCAAATTGAAGATTTATCAACAACTCATACCCCATAAACTTTAAAACGTGCCATAACCCGAAAAACAGAACAACATATTGGGGGGGGCGGGCGGAGGAGCGAAAATCTTCTTATCTTCTCAGATGAGGTAGCGTCCCAGCTTCTGCTGCACCCGCATATTTATTCTCTCAAGCCCCTATGCCTTAACCAATCACAGCCTTGTCACCAAGGCAAATTAATAAGAATATCCAGCACTGTCATTGGCCACACTTTTAACCAATAAAATAAAGGTTGCCACACCAGGGCAAAATTGCCCAAGCGGCGGCAACCCCAATCAAATCCATGTTGCCATCCCAGGCAATCTGCCCGGAGATGGCAACACAAAAAATGGCAGGAAATTCTCCCGCCAAAACTATCAAGGTAACCAACATAGGGATGACCTTAATTCCATGTGGATCCCTCCTTAATGTCCAGGATCCTACCACGACTAGGATATGCCCTTATTGTCTTATAGGTGCATATCCCACCGCTGCGACCCACACCTATATCGAAAACTGAGCCCTGAAAGTGGTGGATGGCACATGCGCAGCCACCCTCCATTCATTTTCTATGGGGCCAACGAAAATAGATGAGTGCTGGCTCGGCTATATCCGTCAGGCCCATAGAAGTGAATGGGAGCGGTGGCCGATCATGTGCGGTGCACTCCCATTCACTTCTATGGGGAGAGCGCTTGGTGGTGGCCGGAGTCCTCCAGCCACCACTTTCCTGGGCTCCGTTCAGGATATAGGTGCGGGTCGTAGAAGTGGGACCCGTACCGATAGGACAATGGGGGCATATCTAAGATGAGACAACCCCTTTAACGTTTCCTAAATCTGGCCAGACACATTAAATTGAATGGCCCCCGAAAGCAGCCTCAGATTTTGTCCCATATAAAATACCAGGGCTTAGCTTGAAAATAATGGGGGAGATTTATCAAAACTGGTATAAATCAAATATTCTAATTACCTTCCCGCTCTCCCTTCTTCTTAGGTACACCGCTCTTTTATTATTTTATTTATTTCTATGGAGATTTGCCTTGGGCGCCGTCGGCCGCTCACGTGCCAGCGCAGCGTAGAATCTGCCGGCTTTCAGACTCTGTGCACTCAATTCAAAGATATATTGATCTCATAAGATTTGGTTTGAAGGGATAATGCCGCACGAGAAGATGATTAAATTAGCCTATAAAATCTACTTATCAGTGTCATATTAGAGGACGCACCCTGTAGATACAGACTTGCCCATATTAATCACATCTTAAGGGAACTTTTGCAAATATGCTTATTAAAAGTGGAGACTACTTTTCTCAGTATCAACATCCTAGAGCAGTGATGGCTAACCTTGGCACTCCAGCTGTGGTAAAACTACAACTCCCAAGATGCCCCCCTTGCTTGGCTGCTCTCAGAACTCTGTAGAAATAAATGGAGCATGCTGGGAGTCGTAGTTTCACCACAGCTGGAGTGCCAAGGTTAGCCATCACTGTATAGAGGGTGTCCGGTCCATGTACCAGTGTGGCTAGCGCTTTTACAGCTGTGGCTTGGTGGAGAAGGTGCGTCTGCAAATTAGATGTACGGTCATTCATTTGAAGAGCCTCCAATACACATGACCGTTGTTTGGGTCTGAGCCCGATCCTCATTTTTTGCGATCACACACCGCGCCTCACATGCACAGCCTCCTCCCCATTCACTGCTGGAAATAGCCGATCCAGCACTTAGCTATTTTCATTACACCAATAGCAGCAAATCGAGGGCGGCTGTGCATGCTCTGTCTTCACTTCGGGGTCCTATTTTAGAATTGGAGCCTGCACCTATCTGACATTTGTAGCATATCCTAGCGATATACTGCTAATTTGTGAGATGGGAAAATCCCTTTAAAGATGTTCTCCTGGATGAGAAAAGCATGGCTCCACTGGATTGAAGTGAATGGGGCTGGGCTGCAATACCGCAGACCACCTGCAGGCAGGTGTGGCGCTGTCTGTAAAATAAAGCAGTCATGCCTTTCCACTTAAGGAGTTTCCTAGAATTCAGTATTTACATGTATGTATGCCGTCGACCACCATGGTCACATATTACACATCTATCACCCCCCGGCAACATCTTCATTTGTATAATTCATGTTACTCAGATATTCAACTCATTGGAAGTGCTCATTACCTCCTCTCTGCATGGACCTGATTCTTGGCCCATTCATTATATGAGCTCATACATCGTGTACGGCCAGTATAATTCACACTGCGTATAATGCTTCTCGGGTATCTGCTATACCTCCCGGACCAGTGGCGGCTCACCTGACCTGAACTCACAGCATCATAACGATTTATGGTGCTGAGAGTCCCTGTCGGACCACAGGTCTTCTGTACTGTACTCACATCATCGTGTGAATATAATACCTGTAGTCAGACAAGAACTCTCTGTATCATAAATCTCCAAGACTGGCGACAGCTTATCGGAGCTGAACTTGCTGCGTTAGTGCTTTATGATGCAGTGAGTTCCTATCTGACTGCGGGTCTATTGTACTGTACTCGCATCACTATGTGCGTACAGTAATAGATGGATCTGCATCCTTAATTCCAGCAGTCTGCTCCATCAGGGAAATAGACTGGCAGAATTCACTGTATCTGGTAGAGATTAGCAAATAGACTTTGGTTAGTACATCCGAAGTCTATTCGCTAAAAACTTCGTTCTAATACTGTATGGAGATCCCTCTCCATATAGTATTAGAATGTATGGGCTCCGATGAGCCGAAGTTGCGCAAGACTTCATTTTAATAACTTTAGGAATTATTTATTACTTATAAAAAAACCTTTGAACTAAACTCTGGTTCGGTTCTGAGTGGTACCTTGGTACCCAGCGTACATGGCGGCCCTCGGCCGGACAAAAAATGCTACATGCAGCATTTTTTGTGTGTCTGAAAGCCGGCACGTATGCCGGTAAGCTGACGGATCCTTTTACAGTGAATGGGGAGCAACGGTGGGATCTGGCCTTGCCGGATACGGTAAACCCCGGGAAACAGACTGCCGGAGACAAAACCGCAGATATGAATCCGGCCTGAGCCAGTAAAAAGAAGATGAAAACAAAATTAGGACTCCTCGGTGGTTGAAGATAGCCAAGCTTGAAAGTGACTTTTACACCCCCTTATGTAGAATTTCTCCTACAATTTACTGCTACAACAGTTTGTTTACTGAATTCGGGTCTAATGAGCCACGGTCGGTCCGGGAGATGTGGCCACCACACGGATCATTTTTCCCGAACCTCACACAACAGTCTTTAGACTTCCAGTCCCTGCAGTCACTTTGCTTTATGCACTCCTCCAGCTTTTCACCAACTTTCTGCTTTTCCAAGAGACTCGAAGGATCCAGTGTCGTTGGTATCCCGTTGGAAGAATAGATGGAGCATCGTTCCTTTCTCCTGAGTTATTGACTGCATCTTACGCGAATAAATCACGTTACTGCTGCAGCTGCTGTCACTTGTACAATCGGTTCCCCCTTCACGTTTCATCTCCTGCTCATCCCCTCCACAAGGAAGGAACAGCCGCTCGCTGGGAGGAAAGGAATAATCCGCTTCTAATCAGCACAGTGTTATATACAAAAAAGAGAAAAATGTAAAAAAATCTAATAAATCACAGAACCGAGCAAATGATTAGCAGAGGGGATTAACGTAATGGCCGTCACTGCCACCAACTGATGTAATAGGTTCTAATAATTCATGTGGTGTGACTTGTGTCTAAAGCTTGTCGTGTGGAGAAGATCTGGATTTGCCTTGTGATTGTATACACAGAGATATATCTATTACTGCAGACAAAACGTCAAACCTTTAGGGCACATTGTCACTGGATGTAAAGTGGGTGGTAAAAATCCGCAGTGGATGTGTCCGTGAGTTGCGTGCTGATTTGTTGCAAATTTTGCTGCAGGTCTCGCCCTATAAATTGAATGCTGCAAACTTTAAATCCACGTTGCGTGGTTTTTCAACCAGTGTGTGGATGAGATTTTGTAAAACGTCATCCACTTAGCTGGTGCTGCATGTCTTAATACTGTAAGTCAGGTGTAGGCAACCTCTGGCACTCCAGCTATTGTGAAACTACAACTCCCAGCATGCATACCTCCTCTACGCATATTGGGAATTGTAGTTTCACAACAGCTGGAGTGCCGAAGGTTGCTGACCCCTGCTGTAAGTAAGGCCTCATGCACACAACCGTTGTGTGCATCCGTGGCCGTTGTGCCGCTTTCTGTTTTTTTTTCGCGGACCCATTGACTTTCAATGGGTCCGTGGAAAAATCGGAAAATGCACCGTTTTGCAGCCACATCCGTGATCCGTGTTTCCTGTCCGTCAAAAAAATATGACCTGTCCTATTTTTTTGACGGACAACGGTTCACGGACCCATTCAAGTCCGAGGCGTTCCCATGGTGATGGGGACGCTTCAGGTTAGAATATACTAAAAGAACTGTGTACATGACTGCCCCCTGCTGCCTGGCAGGTGCTGCCAGGCAGCAGGGGGCAGACCCCCCCCTCCCCCCCCTGTAGTTAACTCATTGGTGGCCAGTGCGGCAGACCCCCCCCCCCCTGTAGTTAACTCATTGGTGGCCAGTGGGCCCCCTCCCTCCCCCTCCTAATTAAAATCTCCCCCCCTATCATTGGTGGCAGCGGAGAGTACCGATCGGAGTCCCAGTTTAATCCAAACACCAGCTATCCACAGGTCCAACTGAAGCTATAAACCACACAGCATTGTGGGAAAGACAACTATAAATAGGGAAAGTTAAATGACCACTAGGGATCGACCGATTATCGGTTTTACCAATATTATCGGCCGATATTCAGGATTTTGACCGTTATCGGTATCGGCATGTATTTTGCAGATATTCCGATAACGTATTGGGGACACAGATCGCGCTGCTGACAGCGCTCTCCGTGTTCCCTCAGCAGCACAGGGGAGAAGGAAGCAGCGTCTCCTCCCCCCTGTGCTGCTGCTACCGCTGCCGCCAATGAGGGGAAGAAGGACAAGAGAAGGGGAGGGGTTATGGCCACTGCACCACCAATGAAGAGAAATCTCTCATTAATTTATATACAGGAGGCGGCAGCTGGCTGCAGGATCACATAGCCGGCTCCCGACCTCTTTGAGCTGTAGCTGCGATCTGCGGTAGTTAACCCCTCAAGTGCCGCGGATCGCAGCTCCAGCTCATAGAGGTCGGGAGCCGGCTATGTGATTCTGCAGCCAGCTCCCGCCTCCTGTATATAAATGAATGAGAGATTTCTCTTCATTGGAGGCGCAGTGCGCCCCCCAGTATTAATCATTGGTGGCGCACTGCGCCCCCCACCCCAGTATTAAAAACATTGGTGGCGCAGTGCGCCCGCCCAGCCAAGCCCCCCCAGTATTAATCATTGGTGGCAGTGGCCACAGGATCCCCTCTCCCCTGCTCCTCCAATCGAAGTCCCAGTAGTGTAATCCCGGGGCTCCGATCGGTTACCATGGCAGCCAGGACGCTACTGAAGCCCTGGCTGCCATGATAAGCTCCATGCTGCTGTGTGCACAAAGCACAGGGCAGCAGGGACAGTGTGAGCTCCTATTCACCCTGATAGAGCTCTATCAGGGTGAATGGGACAAGGGTTCTAGTCCCTAAGGGGGTTAAAAGTTAGTAAAAAAACAAACATAACAATATATTAGTATAACTCATCTTTTTTTTTTTTTTTTTTTTTTTGGTGTATTGGATTGTGGTGATTAATATCTCCTTGGTGGCCCTATTTCAACTTTTCACTGTGTATTAAATTACCCCTTAATTCCACAGTTTTGTTCCCTGTACTGCCTGCTTTTACCTGTGCTTAAAATAGGGTTGCTAGGCATGGTCCGTCTATGTGTTGGAGGACAGAGGACGGAGAAGGTCAGATTACAGACAGCCAGGGACTGTAAGTAAATGATTAGAGCCAGGTCCTCCCCAGCAGCTGATAACAGTGCCTGGGCTGTGTGCACTTCTCCCTGTCCCTGCGCTTGGCAGACGCTCCCTCACTCAGCAGAGCTGGAGCAGCGCAGACCAGGTAAGGGAGATCTGCCGTCTGCTCAGTGTATAAATGAAAGCAACATGTGGTAAGAGGACCCCTTTATGATGCAGATTAACCCTTTAGGGGGAGGGCTCTGGTTACTGACACTTTTGGGGGGCTATTGTTACTGGCTAGTGAGGGCAGGCGGGATTAGCCCCAGGGTGAGGGCAGTGGTGGCCATCTTAACTGAATAGTGAAATTGCAGTTTTATGCAGACTGGTTGCTAAGGACTGAATCTTATTAAATATTGGGTAAGTCAGTATAAGGCTACATTCACACGTCAGTATTTTTCTATATCCCGAATTTTGGTCCGTTTTTTTGCGGATCCGTTGTTCCTGAAAATGTTTCCGTATGTCATCCGTTTTTTGCGGATCTGCAAAAAAACGGAAACATGTATAAATTTCAATAAGCAAATAAAGTTGTTTAGATTTCTTTGAAAAAAAATTGAAAAAAAAAAAGTTTCTGTTTGCAGGATTTAATTTCCAGGAACGGAATCCGCATAAAACGGATGACATACAAATGTCTTCCGTTTTTTGCGGATCTATTGACTTTGTATTGTACCAGGATCCGATTTTTGCGGAAAAGAATAGGACATGTTTTATATTTATTCGGACATGCGGAACGGAACAACGGAAACGGACACATTGTGCTGTCCGATTTTTTTTTTTTCAGGAGCTATTGAAAATGAATGGGTCCAGATCTGGTCCAGATCTGTTCCGCAAAAAACGGAACAGATCAGGAAAGAAAAAACGGACGTGTGAATGGACCCTTATAGTAACTGAGTCTGGAATATCATGTTATTACTAACTACATATATGAAAATTGAAATTAGGGTCTAAGTGTGACAGTTATCCTTTAATTATAAATGAAAAAGAAAGATTTACTTAATAAACATATTAATTTTCAGCAGATTTGTGTAGGAATTTTTAATTTATTTAAAAAAAAAATGAAAATTCCCAGAATATCGGTATAAATTATCGGCTATCGGCCTGAAAGTTCACAAATTGTCGGTATCTGCCGTAAAAAATCAATATCGGTCGATCCCTAATGACCACAATAGCAACACCTGCAGGTTAAGGGTGTGGCCAGTACCAGAAACAACACAGACGCCTATTGATCCACATGGTAAACCTGTCAAATCCAACCACGTGTTGCCAGTCTCAAAGATCTCCTGCCACTCACTGTCGCGGGGACGTCCATGACAGAGGCAGAGCTAATGTGCATGGTCCTGGAACAAAAATTCACATTCAGGGGTAGCTTTTAGGGACTGTGTTGCCTCATACTCTATATATACTTCCCTGGAAAAGGCCTGGCCGCCTGTGTCCTTTCATTAATGGTAGAATGTGCTGAGCTTTACAAGCTCCAGTATACGTGATATCATCCTAGCCCTGGCAGATGATCTGCTAATGTATATGATCAGAGACCCCTAAAGAGGATGGGAGTACAGCCTTGTGCCAGGAATATTTCTGAAGTCTCGCACGTTGGGGAGAAAAGAGCTATTGCCTTGCATTCTCCAAGTCCCTATAAAGGCTCTTATCGTTGAGCTGTATCTGGTCTGCCGCAGGAGAAATGTGTTATTACATTAAATAAATGGCTGACATTTTAAAGGGGTTTTCCAAGATTTTTTTTTTTAACTGATGACCTGTCTTCTGGATAGGTCATCAGTATCTGATCGGTGGGGGTCCGACACCTGAGACCCCTGCTGATCAGCTGTTTGAGAAGGCTCCACCGTGGCCTTCTCACAACTTCTCCTAGGTCATGTGATGTCACATTCATGTGTCACGTGGCCTAGATGCAGCTCGGCTCCATAGAAATGAACGGGGCTAGGCTGTGATACCAAGCACAGCCGCTATACAATGTACAGCGCTGTGCTTTGTGGGCTGAAAGAAGGCTTCAGCGTGTGCCGTGCCTTCTCAAACAGCTGATTGACAAGGTCCCTGGTGTCAGACCTCACCGATCGGGTACTGGCGACCTGTCCCAGAGGATCGGGTACTGGCGACCTGTCCCAGAGGATCGGGTACTGGCGACCTGTCCCAGAGGATCGGGTACTGGCGACCTGTCCCAGAGGATCGGGTACTGGCGACCTGTCCCAGAGGATCGGGTACTGGCGACCTGTCCCAGAGGATCGGGTACTGGCGACCTGTCCCAGAGGATCGGGTACTGGCGACCTGTCCCAGAGGATCGGGTACTGGCGAGTGGCGACCTGTCCCAGAGGATCGGGTACTGGCGACCTGTCCCAGAGGATCGGGGGTTTTAAAGTTGTTCCAGGCGCACTGCCGCTCTAGTCAGTCTCTATGGGACTGCCGGAAATAAATGAGTGCTGTGCATAGCTATCTCTGCCAGTCCCTAGAGAATAAAAAGCACAAACTCAATCTGTCGCTCTGTTTTCTGGATTGATGGGGGTCCCAACATTCAGACCCCCACTTATCCTGTGTACAGTTGGCTCAACCTCTTTAATACTTGTATGGGACAGATCCTGCCAGTGACCCCCAGATGGACCTTTACTGCAGACTGGTGGCAATTCACATTGAACTGATTGATGCTCCAGGATTATTACATGGGGCATGCAGACATTTTTTGAGAGGTCACGGCTCCTTTTACAGTTTACCTCCAGAACAGACATCCATGGATGTGGAATTGTATGTATAGGAATGGTAAGCACTGTAGATAACGGCTTACCAGTGTATTAGCCGCAGTCTCTGGAGACAGTAACAATGCAGAGAATTTTACTCCCCGTCAATCTGCCCACATGAAAGAAATACAGCTCGTATTGGAAAGAGAACGGGCAGGATGGCAGAACATCTGTGCGGGATTACAGGCATTGATATGTGTGATTTAAGATCTGATACTATTAGATCTGTCCCTGCCGTGGAATAGCGCCTCCTCCTGGTGTCATTAGCAAGAGTGAGGACACTTTGTATGACCCACCACAGCATGGGCTACCAGGTGTGACCACTGAATGTAGGATGGTATTATACTTCTGTGTCAGCAGACTTGTCCCTATGACACCGGCTGACCTGTTACATGTGCACTTGGCAGCTGAGGGCATCTGTGTTGGCCCCATGTTCATATGTGCCCGCATTGCTGAAAATGAAGTGTTAATATATGCAAATGATCCTCTAGGAGCAATGGGGGCGTTGTCATTACACCTAGAGGCCCTGCTCTCTCTGCAACTGCCACATCCTCTCCACTTTGATAGACAGGACCAGACAGTGAAAGCATCATCACCCCCTGGCCCTGTCAATCAAAGTGCAGAGGGCGCGGCAGTTGCAGAGAGAGCAGAGCCTCTAGGTGTAATGACATTACTTTCTCTCAGTAATGCGGACACATATGAACATGGGACACACAGATGCCTTCAACCACCAAGCGCACATGTAATAGGTCAGCCAGTGTCATAGGTACAAAACTGCTGACAGGTGCCCTTTAAATATTGCCCTTTTAATGAGATGGAGAAAAAGCAGAAAAGGGGTCTAATATGTAAAGTGTGTTGCGGTAAATTTATTATACTGCGTCTACCTGATTTTTATTTATTTATTTTTATTTATTTTATTTTTTATTTAGATCTCCTCGTAAAATGATTCCTATGACTTTATTGATAAATTGCCCCCCTCCCCACTATGTATAGCCTCGGAGGGGTGTATGAGATGTCCATTCACTATGGTATATATGATATGGATGCGATGGTTCCTGGCCCCATTTCGTTGTCTGGTTATGGGGGTAGATGCTGTGTACAGGGTAAGCTCTGGGCCGGCCGTTCAGCCGCAGGGATAATAAGCAGGTGCCTTCTCATATCTGCTTGGGTTTGTGGAGGGTGACTTGTTCGGGTGAGGTCACAGAGTCACTCATTTATGTGCAGACAAAATATCTGTTTAGTCGTCTTACAAATTGCTTGACCTCCTCACACCTAATAATTAAAGCTCGTCCCAGTGTCCCTTAGGGCATCGTTAAAGGTGACATGTCATCTAAACCTGTGAGATCAGAGTGTCTTACATACGCTCATTTAAAGGGCATCTGTCAGCAGATTTGTCCCTATGACACTGGCTGACCTGTTACATGTGCGCTTGGCGGCTGAAGGCATCTGTGTTGGTCCCATGTTCATATGTGACCGCATTGCTGAGAAACATGATGTTTTATTATATGCAAATGAGCCTCTAGGAGCTATGGGGGCGTTGCCATTACTTTTAGAGGCTCATTTGCATATATTAAAGGATCTTTTCTCAGCAATGCGGGCACATATGAACATGGGACCAACACAGACGCCTTCAGCTGCCAAGCGCACATGTAACAGGTCAGCCAGTGTCATACGTACAAATCTGCTGACAGATGCCCTTTAAAGGGGTTGTCCAGGTTAAGAGCTTAAAGAGGACCTTTCACTTGTATAAACTATGTGAACTGAGTATGCTGCCATATAGAGCGGCGCCCGGGGATCTCACTGCACTTACTATTCTCCCCGGGCGCCGCTCCGTTCTTCCGTTATAGGCTCCGGTACCTTTGCTCCTTAAGTTATAGTAGGCGGTGTCTTCCCTTGTCCTGTCTGTGAGCTGTGCGCTGCGATTGGCCAGCGCTGCAGCCTAGGAGAAGGAGACGCCCACAGGACAAGGGAAGACACCGCCTACTATAACTTAAGGAGCAAAGGTACCGGAGCCTATAACGGGAGAACGGAGCGGCGCCCGGGGATAATAGTAAGTGCAGTGAGATCCCCGGGCGCGGCTCTATATGGCAGCATACTCAGTTCACATAGTTTATACAAGTTAAAGGTCCTCTTTAACCCCGACATACCCAGAATTTCACCCAGACAGCCCCCCTGATGTTAGCATCAGAGTAGTTCATGCTCCGATGCTCTCCTTGCCCTTCGCAGGATCGCGCAGGGCAAGGGCTTTTTTTATTTACAATAACACACTGCTAGACGGAAGCTTCCGCCCGGCAGTGTGTTCGATGATGTCACCGGTTCTGATGGGCCGGCTTTAGCGCTGCACTAGCTGTGACGTCACAGGCTCACTGCTGGGCAGAAGCCTCCACCTGGCAGGCCTATGGAGAGCACGGTACGTCACCGGATCTCCTGAAAATGCCTTTGCCCTGCGCGTATTCAGTGCAGGGCAAAGGAGAGCATCAGAGCATTAAATGCTCTGATGCTAACATCAGGAGGGCTGTCTGGGTGAAAATATGGGTATATTTTGGTTCAGGTCTGAACCCTGAAAATCCCTTTTAAAGGGGTTCTCTGGGAATTAGGAAAAGAAAAATACTTAAATATTACTTTTATTATAAATATATTCCCAAATACCTTTCGTTAGTTATAATGGCTCGTTTTGTCTGTGGAGCAATCATCAGGGGAAATAAAATGCCCGCCGTCCTATTACTACACAGAAAACCTGTCCTAATCACACAGGAGGACATGCTACTTCAGAGCAGTGAGCCAAAGCGCTGCCTCATCTTCTTCCATGATACTGAATAAAGTTTAATATGATTTCAGCTAAATCTCTGTAGAAATGGAGTTCATGAGGAGGTGATGTGGATAATGTGCAGCAGCACTTGTATGCAGTCTCCATTACCACAGTCTATCCTGTCCGTCCTCTCTGTAATTCATGTCTCCTCATGAACTCCATTCCCACAGAGATTCAGTTAAAGTTCCTATAATCTGTATTCAGGATCATAATCCCTGACAAGTCGGAGAGGAGGATGAGGCAGCTCTTTGCCTCAGTGCTCAGAAGTAACATGTCCTCTTGTATGATTAGGACAGTTTTGTATTAATAGGACGGTGGCCATTTTGTTTCTCCTCATGATGGCTCATTTTGTTTGGGGAGCAATTATAAATAATGAAAGGTATATGGTAATATATTTACAATAAAGTAATATTTAAGTATTTTCTTTTTCTAAATTCCCGGAGAACCCCTTTAATTACCTATCCTTGGTAACTGATTGCTGGGGTCCAACTTTTAGTACCCACATTGATAAGCTGCTGGTAGGGGTCATGTTGCTGAAGTGAGCCCTGCAGCCTCTTAGGGCTATGATGTCACTTTCATCAATGGCCTGGCCTTTGTGCAGCTCAATCCCATTTAAGTCAATGGGATTGAGCTGCAATACCAAGTGCAGCCACTATACAACGTATGGCGCTGTGCGTGATATACTATAAAGAGGCTGCAGCACTCATCTGAGCACTGCAGCCCCTTCAAACATCTGGTCACCGGGGGTGCTGGGAGTCTAATCCCCCACAGATTTTATTTTGATGGCTTGTCTTCAATATTTTAATCCTGGAAAACCTCTACAAGACACTCTGATGGGTGCCTGCAGATACCACTAGGGGCATAAAAAACAACTGTTTGCAGTAATTAAATGGGTTGTTAGGGCCGGGGGGCAAAATGTAAAAAGTTATGATATAACCCCTAATTCCTGGAGGAGAGGAGGTGGCTGCACATGCTTGATGGTCTCTACATTATAGCTTCTAATATATGCCTAGCCACATCTCCATTCATTTCCCACCTGGGTGCAGCAGCTGAGGGACCCCTATTCTCAACAGAAGTGCAGGTCCCAGACATTTATGATACTGAAATACTTCTTTAAAGGGGTTGTGTCACAAAGCATAGTCTGCATTTTTCAAACCAGCAATTTGGTAACTGCATATAATTTAAAATGTAATATTCTGTATAGCGCCACCTGCTGTTTGTTCTTTTTCTTATGGTTTGTCCATCTCACAGAGCTGGTTGAACGTGATCAGTTTAAACCTTAAACTGCCAGCCATATGTTCTGTTAGAAGCTGTGGCAGTTACAGGGAGAGAGCTGCAGCAGAAAGGACACGTCCCCGAGCTGCCAGGCTGAAGATAATCTAGCAGAGCAGTTGAAGCAGTGAACGCGGACAATCTCTGGATCCATGCACACGACTGTACTGGCACAGTGCCTGTATTGCGGACCTTAAAGCTTGCTTCGGATGCAGACCCATTGACTTGAATGGGTCCACAATTTGCAAGATACGACCGAAGATAGGACTTCACCTATCTTTTGCGGAGAGGAGGCACAAATCAGAATCCAACAGAAGCACTATGAGGCTCTAATGTGGGCTTTTGGGTCTGTGCCCTTGCACTGCAAAAAGATACAACATGTTGTATCTTTGGCTGTGGGTTGCGGATCTTGGACCCATTCAAGTCAATGGGTCTGCATCCGCAGCACGGAGTGCGCACGGCTGGTGCCCGCACATTGCGGTCCGCAGCACGGGCACTGAGCCATTATGCTCGTTTGCATGAACCTTTAGGTGCAGGGCTGGTTCTAGCTTTGTTAGAAAGAGATTTTCATGTCCTATTTGATGTCTGATTATTATTTTTTTTACATTAATCACGGGATAAATGTTGTGCAGGACCTGTATCCCTGTGTCTGGTACTTGAATAGAATGACAGTAGTACAGTGAATACTGACAGACAGGAACACCTGCTGGAGAGAAGAAGGCGTGTAACTGCATAGCAATGCAGAGCTAGAAGATGGCTATAAGTGACAACCCATTGTGTGCCCTGTAAGGTTGACTATTATAACCGAGGAGCAGCTGAATATTAAGACCTCACACGAGGCTGAGCCCGTGATGGGTGAGTAACGGTGTAATTAGATTGCAGTCTCCGTCTCATGCGTTTTCCTGGGTAATAGCAGTCTCTGCGGGCGGGTGCCTGTTATACGAGGAACGCGCTGGATCTGCATCTTCTAGCCGTAGTGTCTGTTGGATCCTCTTTGTGGCGGTGCGGATAATCAGCCAGTGCTCATCTTGTACGTTTCTTAGGCCTCATGGCCATGCACATGACAGTATCCGTTTTGCAGTCCACAAATTACGTATCTGTAAAATACGGGTGCAGTCTGTGTGCCAGACAAAATACGGGGGCAGTCTGTGTGCCAGACCCCTTTTTTATTTTTTTTGGGGTGGACCAATTGACTTAAAGGGTAAATACGTAAAAACTGTTGTTGAGGCCCACCTGGTCTTATGTTGGAGGAAAACACGGACATACGCCAGGAACTAAGTGATGACCCATTGACTTCAAGGGTTCCATGGTCTGCATTTTGCGATCAACCTTTTTTTCGTAACAAACCTGTCCTATTCTTGTCCATAAAATGCAGATGAAGTCTGTGGGTCTGCAAGAAGTGAGGATGCAACATGAACAGTGTCTGTATTTTGCGGATCCAAAATTTGCGGCTTGCAATATACATTCAGTCGTGTGCACGAGGCCTTAGTCTCCTAGGCCTCATGCACACGATCGTATTTTTGGTCATTGTCCGATCTGCGTTTTTGCAGGTCACACACGGACCCATTCATTTCTATAAGTCCACAAAAAAACAAAAACAGCACACGAATGTCATCCGTGTACTGTCCGCAGCCGTGCCACAAATGATAGAACCTGTCCTATTCTTGTCCGTTTTGCGGACAAGAATAGGCTTTTTTTTTTTTACAGTGGGATACACTCGAACCACATCCGTATTTTGCAGACCGCAAAACTGAATATTCCCTCCTAGTCAGACAGAGCCTGTACGGTGGTGTGTAGAGGCTGGACGGTTCTGTGCACAGGGTTCCTCCCTATACACATTGCTTTATGCTTTACTGGGACTGTCCTGTGAACTGGATTAGATTTCTTGTGGCGAACCCATTCATTTCTACAGGATCACGGCTACTCGGCGATCCTAGCCGCGACCAGTGTCGCCCCCTAGCCTTATGGTAATGCTGGTCATAGACATGAGAATTTTAAAGGGACTTTTATATTTTTAGCCAATCTTTAGAAAAGGCCATCAGTTTCAGATCGATGACTTCCGGGACCCCCCCACCAATCAGCTGATGGGACCCTCTTCAATATTTATCAGGCGCAGCTCAGTCACTTCATTCACTTCAATGGGACAGAGCTGCAGTACAAAATGTACGGCGCTGTGCCTGGTAGACGGAGATCAGCTGATGGTGGGGATTTCCGGAGTTGCTGACCTCATACAGATGGGGACATCAATATTAAAGTTTGGTAACCCCCTTTAACGAGCTGATAGACAACTGATTGGCTTTGTAACTGTACTTTAAAGGGAACCTGTCACCGGGATTTTGTGTATAGCGCTGAGGACATGGGCTGCTAGATGGCCGCTAGCACATCCGCAATACCCAGTCCCCATAGCTCTGTGTGCTTTTATTGTGTAAAAAAAAAACCACGATTTGATACATATGCAAATTAACCTGAGATGAGTCCTGTAGGTGAGAGGAGTCAGGGACAGGACTCATCTCAGGTTAATTTGCATATGTATCAAATCGTTTTTTTTACACAATAAAAGCACACAGAGCTATGGGGACTGGGTATTGCGGATGTGCTAGCAGCCATCTAGCAACCCATGTCCTCAGCGCTAGACACAAAATCCCGGTGACAGGTTCCCTTTAAGGCCTCATGCACACGACTGTTGTTTCATTCCGTGTCCGTTGTTCCGTTTTTAATTATTTTCTTCGGACCCATTGACTTTCAAAGGGTCCGTTGAAAACTCGGCTAATGTACCGTTTGTCATCCACGTCCGTGAACCGTGGTTCCAGTCCGTCAAAAAAATATAACCTGTCCTATTTTTTTTTTCACGGAAAAGACCCATTCAAGTCAATGGGACTGTGAAAAAACGCGGAGGCACACAAGATTGTCATCCGCGTCAGTTTTTTTCCTATCATTTGCATGGCAAACTTGACTTAGACTTTTTTTTACTTTCCTTCATGTCTGGGGTAATCCTCCAAAAATAAAGGAAGACACACGGAAACGGATCACGGGACAACGGAACCCCATTTTGCGGAACGGAACACAACAACGGTCGTGTGCATGAGGCCTAAGCCAGATATACTCAAAACTACAGAAAATCGCAGACTCCAGAGCAAAATTCGGATACATTTTCTGTCACCTATAGGTCTTTTGAATGAACATTCGTCTCCTTTTCTCTTTATGCGGTATCTTGACTGTGATTTAGTAAGTGATCGCCGATCGATGATACATCGTCTGTCGGCATTTGTTTAATGTGCCTGATACAAAGTGAATTGAGGACGAATGTTCATTATTTCAAGTCCTCATCCCGCTTCCACTTGGGACACAGTCGACGGCACATTCTCCGTTTTACACAGCGCGATATGCTGCCGACAAATGATGATTTTGGGTGCCTCATCCAGGGTGTGCTCACCTGATAATATTGTTGGGTGCTCGGCAGCCCCTTTACACAGGGCAGTTATCGGGGTGTTCGTGGGAACATTTGTTTTGGATAATTGGCCCAGTTCTTAGCTGGCGGAAAAGTGGTCTTAAAGGGGTTATCCTCAATTAAAGGGGTTCATATGGGGATGGTAGGGACGGGGGTTATATCTTAATTTTTATTTTTTTCCCTTTTGAATTGTCCTAGTGAGGAAGGGTTTACCTCATGTGTAATTAACATGCTGATTGTGCAACAGACAGAATCCTGTGGAGACAAGTCAGTAATCCGGCTCTGCGGGCCACTCCTAATAAATGCGTCTGTGTTCATGTGAAATACAGGCTTTTTGGGTACTTATTTGTTTTGTTGGCTTTTTACAGCACCAGTGAATGAGTGATACCTTTGGCCTAGAAACAAAGGTCAAGATTATGTATTAACCCCTTAGTGCCTACCACTAACGGAGGTCACTGAGCGGTCTTAGGCTGGACCATCACCTTTTTACGGAGGTCACTGAGGGGTCTTAGGCTGGACCATCACCTTTTTACGGAGGTCGCTAAGGGGACTTAGGCAGGACCATCACCTTTCTACGGAGGTCACTGAGGGGTCTTAGGCTGGACCATCACCTTCTTACGGAGGTCACCAAGGGGTTTTAGGCAGGACCATCACCTTTCTACGGAGGTCACTGAGGGGTCTTAGGCTGGACCATCACCTTTTTACGGAGGTCAATAAGGGGTTTTAGGCTGGACCATCACCTTCTTACAGAGGTCACTAAGGGGTTTTAGGCATGACCATCACCTTTCTACGGAGGTCACTGAGGGGTCTTAGGCTGGACCATCACCTTTATCAGGAAGTATTACTTTACTGAGAGAGTAGTGGATGCATGGAATAGCCTTCCTGCAGAAGTGGTAGCTGCAAATACAGTGAAGGAGGTTAAGCATGCATGGGATAGGCATAAGGCCATCCTTCATATAAGATAGGGCCAGGGGCTATCCATAGTATTCAGTATATTGGGCAGACTAGATGGGCCAAATGGTTCTTATCTGCCGACACATTCTATGTTTCTATGTTTTTTTCCGGTGGTCTAAGGCTACTTTCACACTAGCGTTCGGGTTTCCGTTCGTGAGCTCCGTTTGAAGGAGCTCACGAGCGGACCCGAACGCAGCCGTCCAGCCCTGATGCAGTCTGAATGGAGGCGGATCCGCTCAGACTGCATCAGTCTGGCGGCGTTCAGCCTCCGCTCCGCTCGCCTCCGCACGGACAGGCGGACAGCTGAACGCTGCTTGCAGCGTTGGGGTGTCCGCCTGGCCGTTCGGAGGCGTGCGGATCCGTGCGGATCCGTCCAGACTTTCAATGTAAGTCAATGGGGACGGATCCGTTTGAAGATGCCACAATGTGGCTCAATCTTCAAGCGGATCCGTCCCCCATTGACTTTACATTGAAAGTCTGGACGGATCCGTCCCAGGCTATTTTCACACTTAGCTTTTTTTAGCTAATATAATGCAGACGGATCCGTTCTGAACGGAGCCTCCGTCTGCATTATTATGGGCGGATCCGTTCAGAACGGATCCGCCCGAACGCTAGTGTGAAAGTAGCCTAAGGCTATGTTCACATCTCGGTTAAGGAGACCCAGTGCAAATGCCAGCTTTTGGCTGGACAAAAAAAACTGTTGCATGCGGCCGGATTATCGTCAGACCTCATTGCAGTCAATGAGGATCCGACGGGGAAGTAGAGCAACCGGCAGGATGTCGCAATGGAGAGATGTGAACGAGGCCTAAGTGCTGCACCACTCTCCCGTACAGCATCTGTGGCCAAACAATGTGTCACTGGCAGCAGTTGGGTTTCATGCACACAGTTCTGTCTGCATTTCAGTCCACAAACAACAGATCCACAAAATACGGATACGAATGTGCACTCCACATTTTTCTCACTCCCATCAATAAATAGGATGGACAAAACTGAACTGACTGGAACGGAGTGCACCAGAATGCATTCCATTCCATTTGGTTGCGTTCCCATACCGGACAAAATAACACTGCAAGCAGCGTTTTTGTGTGCGTCGAGGGTGCCGGATCTGGTTAAAAAACAAACAAAAGAAAAAACAGATCCGGTATCCATTAACTTACAATGGTTTTAGTGCCGGATCGGTCTAATTTTAGAGATAATACAATCAGATCCGTTCAGAACGGATGCAGCCGGTTGTACTATCATAACTGAAATGTTTTTGCCGATCCCCTGTGCATTCAGCAAAAACACAGATGTAAAAATAGGGGTTTTGCAGTTTTTTTTAAACTGATGATCTATTCTCTGGATAGATCCTCAGCATCTGATCGGCGGGCGTCCGACTACCGGGACCCCCGCCGATCGACTGTTTGAGAAGGCAGCGGCGCTGGCAGCCTTCTTTCTGTGTACCGCAGGCCCAGTGACATCACAACTAGTGTCAATGGCCTGGGCGGGGTTAAGCTCTGTTCAATCTAATGGAGCTTAGCCGCGCCCAGACCATAGATACTAGTCGTGACGTCACTGGGCCTGCGTTAAACAGCGAAAAAAGGCCACTGCCAACGCCGCTGCCTTCTCAAACAGCTGATCGGCGGGGGGTCCCGGGTGTCGGACCCCCACCGATCAGATGCTGATGATCTATCCAGTTTAAAAAAACTGCAGAACCCCTTTAGGACATGTTCAGTAATATTCAAAGCGCCACACAGATCGTGGCCCCTTAGGGCCCCCTTAGGGTCCCCTTAGGAGGCAGATTTGAAAATCTGCCTCCAAAATTCAGCACAGAATCCATGAAATGGTTGTTTACTTCAGTCCAAAATTGCATTTTCAGCTTGAGGTTTTTGGCATGGATTCACTCCAAAAATTGAGCGTACGGAGCTGTGTTTTTTAAAAAATATACTTCCCTTTCATTTCAGTGAGAGATTCAGCGCGGATTTCGCCCCAAGATGGGACATGCTTCTTCTATTTTCCACGTGGAAAAAAAAAAAAGTGCTGGTTCCATTTGAAATAAGTGGGAGGCTGTTTTGAGGTGTTTTTTTTTGGGAGCGGAAATGCTCCAAAATCAGCGCCAAAGAACTCTGTGTGAACTAGGCCTTAGAAATAAATGGGTGAGTGCGCTATCCACTAAAAAAAGCAGATAGCACATGGATGAGACATTGGGATGGGGACCTGATCATTATTATTTTCCGTTATAACATGGTTATAAGGGAAAATAATAGCATTCTGAATACAGAATGCATAGTACAATAGGGCTGGAGGGGTTAAAAATAAATTATGGATGATGGATCATGTGATGAGCGCAGTGACGTCACCACAGGTCCTTTTCCTCACAGATGAAGACAGAAGAGATGCCGGCTGCGCGAACAAGTGGATTAAGGCGAGTTAAATTATTATAATAATTTTTTTTTTAACCCCTCCAGTGCTATTTGACTATGCATTCTGTATTCAGAATGCAATTATTTTCCCTTATAACCATGTTATAAGGGAAAATAATACAATCTACACAACACCGAACCCAAACCTGAACTTCTGTGAAGAAGTTCGGGTCTAGGTACCACATTAATTTTTTTATCACGCGCGTGCAAACCACATTGCACCCGTGCGATAAAAACGGAACGCAATTGCAGTCAAAACTGACTGCAATTGCGTACCTACTTGCGCGGGTTTGCCGCAATACACCCGGGACGCATCCTGAACAAATCCGTCACGCCCGTGTGAACCCAGCCTAAGCCTCTAAAAAGCTGTGCCATGGTGAATTATTTGCCAGGGTCCTCACCAGCAAATCTGTCTCCCGAAAAAAGTAAAGCCGCTCCCTTTCTGCGCATCACAGAACCTTTTGATTGTGAGAGAGCGCCAGGGTTTGGCCCCGTGCTCACGACCCTATCCATTTTGCGGTCTGCAAATCGAGGTTTTGCTAAATACGGATGTGGTCTGTGTGCCGTCTGCATTTTTTATGCGGACCCATTCACTTCAGTGGGTCTGTGGCCCCCATTTTGCAGACAAATTCTATCTTTTTGTGGAACAGACATAAGGATGCAGAAAGCAACCGATAGAACATATCCTATACTTGGCCGCAAAATTCGGCCATTTACCTATTAAAGTCGATGGGTCCGCAAAAAATATGGATGAAACATAGACTGTATTTATATTTTTTTGCGGATCCGCAGCTTGGACCGCAAAATACATACGGTCATGTGCATGAGGCCTTAGTAATATACTTGTGTCTTCCCTT
This sequence comes from Bufo gargarizans, assembly GCF_014858855.1. Taxonomy (NCBI): domain Eukaryota; kingdom Metazoa; phylum Chordata; class Amphibia; order Anura; family Bufonidae; genus Bufo; species Bufo gargarizans. Next base: position 438,851,629 of record NC_058084.1, on the reverse strand, counting down.
TTCTGTCTCTGGGATTTGCTTGAATCATAAGACCAAATCTCCTTATCTATTTTGCATGAGTCTTGGCGGTGCGGAGGCAGCCTCGGTCCTGGACGCGGTGAGAGCTGCTAATTAGTCCTGCAGGGATTTGTAGCGGGATGGAGATATGTGCCAAGGCCAACTCTTATTTTTTTGATAAAGTAAATTATTTGATCTGTGTATGGATTTTTAATTATAATTGGACTGTGGAAGCTATGCTTCTGTTAGAGCCTAATTTTGGCCGAGTCCCAGAATTTTTAGGTTTTATGGCGCACCTGCCACCTGGTTGTGGCCACTAAACCATCAGGGTCATTATGCAGCGGTGGTTTAGCATTTCAAACCTGCCCATAGGAAAACCGTCCATATTAGACTTGATATTTTAACAAAGATGAGTCCAGGACTCCTCTCCTGTGGGATCCGGCGCATGTACAGTGATGATGAGGCCTAGGATAATACATCACACTTTACTGCGCATGCAGTGTACGGTCCTCAGCACTACAGTCCTGCACTGCGCACGCATCTGATGGCGCTGGAGATGAGACCCAGACTGGTCTGTGGTCTTTTATATTGTTTTGCTACACGGTATAGAAATGGACAGCTTTGATATCAGCAGGTTTTGAATCCTGCTGCATATGGACGTGCGGTTGGTTTAATGGCCACAAACCTTGACACATGTTCTAGTTTTACACAAGAAATCTTTGCTGGTGTCCCACCTTTAAATATAATCATATTTATTGTGTATTTTTAAGGTTTGCCATTTACGGTATGTTCTGATGAAAAAACAAAAACAAAAAAAAAACCATTTACTTGCATAGTGTGGAGCCACCTAGTGTCCAAAGTGTATAACAATGTGCACGTCCACCTAATGAGCTGAGTGGTGGTGGACACACATGGTCAGTTACTTTCCCCACAGCTAGGTCTTTGTTTGATGATCCTCTGTTCACTGCAGTGCAGCCAATAGAAATGGCTTCCTCCGCTGTCTTCACTGCAGTGCAACCAATATTATTGTCCACCCCCCTGTAGTCACTGCAGCCAATAGAAATGGCTTCCTCCCCTGTATTCACTGCAGTGCAGCCAATATTATTGTCCTCCACTCCTCCCCCCTGTATTCACTGCAGCCAATAGAAATGGCTTCCTCCGCTGTCTTCACTGCAGTGCAACCAATATTATTGTCCACCCCCCCTGTAGTCACTGCAGCCAATAGAAATGGCTTCCTCCCCTGTATTCACTGCAGTGCAGCCAATATTATTGTCCCCTCACCCCCTATATTCACTGTAGCCAATAGAAATGGCTTCCTCCCCTGTATTCACTGCAGTGCAGCCAATATTATTGTCCTCCACTCCTCCCCCCTGTATTCACTGCAGCCAATAGAAATGGCTTCCTCCGCTGTCTTCACTGCAGTGCAACCAATATTATTGTCCACCCCCCCTGTAGTCACTGCAGCCAATAGAAATGGCTTCCTCCCCTGTATTCACTGCAGTGCAGCCAATATTATTGTCCCCTCACCCCCTATATTCACTGTAGCCAATAGAAATGGCTTCCTCCCCTGTCTTCACTGCAGAGCAACCAATATTATTGCCCCCCCCTGTATTCACTGCAGCCAATAGAAATGGCTTCCTCCCCTGTATTCACTGCAGTGCAGCCAATATTATTGTCCTCCACTCCTCCCCCCTGTATTCACTAGAGCCAATAGAAATGGCTTCCTCCCCTGTATTCACTGCAGAGCAACCAATATTATTGTCCCCCCCCCTGTATTCACTGCAGCCAATAGAAATGGCTTCCTCCCCTGTCTTCACTGCAGTGCAACCAATATTATTGTCCCCCCCCCCCTGTATTCACTGCAGCCAATAGAAATGGCTTCCTCCCCTGTCTTCACTGCAGAGCAACCAATATTATTGCCCCCCCCCTGTATTCACTGCAGCCAATAGAAATGGCTTCCTCCCCTGTCTTCACTGCAGTGCAGCCAATATTATTGTCCCCCCCCCCCCCCCCCCCTGTATTCACTGCAGCCAATAGAAATGGCTTCCTCCCCTGTTATAGGCAGATTTGTAAACTGTAAATAGGATCATTAAAGGCACGATTATGGGCTCGGCTTGGGAGGCTGTGGAGTAGGAGGAGCCTCAAACTGTAGGGGAGGGGTTTAATGTGGTAACTGTCAGTGGAGCACGGAGGAACCCTCTCAGAAGTAACATCGCTGTGACTCCGCTTCTGTGTAATGTATTATTTTGTATAATGGACTTTTTTTGACGATATAATTTTTTTACACTTCAATAAAAATTTATCCATAAGGCCTCTTTCACACATCAATAAATCACGGACATGTGCGCGGTGTCCACGGACTGCTCACGTATACATTGACTTTGATGTGCGCATTCACACCTCAGTGGTTTTCCACAGACTGTGGGTCCGTGGTGACACCATGGAAGCATGACCTATTTTCTCCTATGGATCCCTCACGCACATTATAGTCTGTAGGTCCGTGAAAACCACAGACACAGCTCGGATGCCGTCCCGGGTCGTTGCTAGAAGATGCTCTGGAAACCAATTTTCAGCCTAGCAGTGTCTGCGAACCACAGGAGAAACATGGACTAAAAATCAAGGATCCATGGATCAAATGCGGATAGATCACAGACTATGTCCTCAGGCACACGTCCGTATGTGTTTTGCGACCCGCAAATTGCGGATTCCACCCCAAAAAAAAACCAATGACGTCCGTATGGCATCTTTTTTTTTTTTTTTTGTGTGGATCCATTGTAATAATGCCTATCCTTGTCCGCAAACTAGAAAAAAATAGGACATGCACAATTTTTTTTGCGGGGCTATGTAACGGACATACGGATAGCACACGGTGTGCTGTCCGCATTTTCTGCGGACCCATTGAAATGAATGGGTCTGCATTCTATCTGCAAAAAAACGGAACGGACACGGAAACAAAATACGTTCGTATGCATGGGGCCTATGTCATTGACATACCACGGACACGGATGTGTGAATGAGGCTGCCAGTATTGCGGTGCAGTGCGGGCGGCCAGTGCCAGGAGGACTGCTTGTTATTACATGTACGGGGAGGTGCATGCCTCGTGCGGGCAGAGCTTGATCCGGGACACTGAGCGCCGGCGTTAAGTAATGATCAATTATCATTCTTTAGAACCTGAAGAGCAGCTTCGGGAATCGCCTTCTCCATCAGGAGGTTGCATTCCTTCTCTGATTAGTCAGGGCTTTCTGCTGTCTTAGATCCAGAACATCGTGTGGTATGTGAAATATTCAGGTTTCTGGGAATTTAGCTCATCACCCTTTTGTATCTTTGTGTTGTTTATGTTGTAATTTATTTCATTCTTTGATGGTAATATATAAATATTCCTCATTTTCCTTCTGGAGAAACTTCACTTTTTATTAAAGGAGTTGTCCAGCGGTGAAAAAGTTTTAGTTAAGTTCTCAATGGAAGGAACCTTGAGTTTCCGGCTCCATCTTCTGTATACATTGCCTTGCAAAAGTATTCACCCCCCTTGACTTTTTTTTCGTATTCTGGTGCCTCACAACCTGGAATTTGCATGGATTGTTTGAGGATTTGCATCATTTAATTTACAGAACATGCCCACAACTGTGAAGATGTTTATTTTATTGTGAAGCAAACAACAAATAGGACAAAATACCACAAATAGTCAATGTGCATAACTATTCACCCCCTAAGTCAGTACTTTGTAGAGCCACCTTTTCCAGCAATCACAGCTCCAAGTCGCTTTGGATGAGTCTCTATGAGCTTGGCACATCTTACCACTGGGGTTTTTGCCCGTTCTTCCTTGCACAACTGCTCCAGCTCCTTCAAGTTGGATGGTTTGCGCTTGTGAACAGCAATCTTTGAGTCTGACCACAGATTCTCTATTGGATTGAGATCTGGGCTTTGACTAGGCCATTCCCACACATTTACCGTATTTATCGGCGTATAACACGCACAGGCGTATAACACGCACCTTCATTTTAAGAGGGAAATTTCAGGAAAAAAAATTAAATTTCAAATAAAGAACTTCGAAGCAAAATAAGGGTAGCTCAGAACTTTTTTTTAATTAATATTATTACCACTTATAAGGTAAATAATGTAAAAGGATGACACTTATGGGGCTCTGTGGATGACACTTATGTCATCCACAGATCCCCATAAGTGTCATCTACAGATCCCCCATCAGATGGATCAGTGTGGAGAGAGGAGGCGGGGACACTCATGGCGGGGCCCGGTGCAGTGACTCTACTCTAATACACCGGGCCCCGCAACTGTTAAACATTCAATCTGATCTCTATATCTAATTGTAGACGCGCTGTACGGTACTTACTGTAGTCCCGGAGGTATAACATTAAGACGGCGCAGACCGGCATCTCCCTCGGTCATGCGCCGCCTGTCTCAGCTCCCTCCTGATGCGCCGCCTGCCCCAGCTCCCTCCTCATGCGCCGCCTGCCCCAGCTCCCTCCTCATGCGCCGCCTGCCTGCTTATCTCACTTTATGAATGAACAGGCAGGCGGCGCATGACAGAGTGAGCTGGGGCAGGCGCCGCATGACAGAGGGAGCTGGGACAGGCGGCGCATGAGGAGGGAGCTGCGGCAGGCGCTGCGCCGTCTTAATGTTATACCTCCGGTATGTAAAAACATGGCTTCTTAACATTATATCGGCGTATAACACGCATACATCATTTGCCCCCTATTTTCAGGGGGAAAAAGTGCGTGTTATACGCCGATAAATACGGTACATGTTTCCCCTTAAACCAGTTAAGTGTTGCTGTAGCAGTGTGTTTGGGGTCATTGTCCTGCTGGAAGGTGAACCTCCGTCCTAGCCTCAAATCACGCACAGAGTGGTACAGGTTTTGGGTTTGTGCCAGACATAGCGTTTTCTTTAGCTGAAAAGTTAAATTTTTGTCTCATCAGACCAGAGCACCTTCCTCCATACATTTTGGGAGTCTCCCACATACCTTTTCGCAAACTCACAACGTGCCTTTTTGTTTTTAGCTGAAAATAATGGCTTTCTTCTGGTCACTCTATGGAGCGTACGGCTTATTGTCGTCCTATGTACAGATACCCCAGTCTCTGCTGTGGACCTCTGCAGCTTCTCCAGGGTTATCTTAGGTCTCTGTGCTGCCTCTCTGATTAATGCCCTCCTTGCCCGGTTGCTACAGTTTTGGTGGCGGCCATCTTTTGGCAGGTTTGCTATTGTGCCATGTTGTTTCTAGGGGTGCACTGAAATTCCGGCGGCCGAAAATGGGCCTAATCCATTTCGGCCGATATTGGTACATATCGGCAGAAAATATGGTTGGCTATATACAGGGCTTTTTTTCTGGCGGAACGCACCGGAACGGCGTTCCGCCACCTTTTGACATCGCAGCCTGCCATGCTCCAGCATCGCAGGCTGCGATGTATCAGCGGGGAGGGGCTGGGGGCCGGTGCGTTCACTGTGCTCCGGCCCCCAGCTCCAGTAGTTATAAAATGTGTACAATTAATAAGGATTCTATTCATGAGGCCCCCTCTGCAGTAGAACATTCAATACAGCCACATCCTACTCACAGGGCTGTTATCTTAATGCTGGCCGGCCGGGCAGACGAGCGGCAGCGTCACGACTGACGTCATGTGCCCGGCCTACTTTCTGAATGAAGGAGGCGGCGCAGGCATGTGACGTCAGTCGTGACGCTGCCGCTCGTCTGCCCGGCCGGCCAGCATTAAGATAACAGCCCTGTGAGTAGGATGTGGCTATATTGAATGTTCTACTGCAGAGGGGGCCTCATGAATAGAATCCTTATTAATTGTACACATTTTATAACTAGTCTGTACTGGAGCGGCAATGGGGGGGGGGGGTGTCTGTGGATGGCACTGTTATGGGGTGGGTGGGGGTCTGTGGATGGCACTGTTATGAGGTGGGGGTCTGTGGATGGCACTGTTATGGGGTGGGGGGGTCTGTGGATGGCACTGTTATGGGGTGGGGGGTCTGTGGATGGCACTGTTATGGGGTGGGGGGTCTGTGGATGGCACTGTTATGGGGTGGGTGGGGGTCTGTGGATGGCACTGTTATGAGGTGGGGGGGTCTGTGGATGGCACTGTTATGAGGTGGGGGTCTGTGGATGGCACTGTTATGGGGTGGGGGGGGTCTGTGGATGGCACTGTTATGGGGTCTGTGGATGGCACTGTTATGGGGTGGGGGGTCTGTGGATGGCACTGTTATGGGGTGGGGGGTCTGTGGATGGCACTGTTATGGGGTGGGTGGGGGTCTGTGGATGGCACTGTTATAAATATCATTAAAAAAAAAGTATTTTAAAAGTATTTGGGCAAAAAGGCAGTTTCGGTTTTCGGTTTCGGACCAGAATTTTCATTTCGGTGCACCGCTAGTTGTTTCCATTTGGTCATGATAGATTTGATGAAGCTCCTGGGAATCATCAAAGATTTGGATATATTTTTTTTATAGCCTAACCCTGACTTGTACTTCTCAACAACATTGTCCCTTACTTGTTTGGAGAGTTCCTTGGTCTTCATGGCAGTGTTTGGTTAGTGATGCCTCTTGCTTAGGTGTTGCAACCTCTGGGGCCTTTCAAAAAAGGTGTGTATATGTAATGACAGATCATGTGACACTTAGATTGCACACAGGTGGACATCATTTCACTAATTATGTGACTTCTGAAGGCAATTGGTTGCACCAGAGGTTTTTATAAGCTTCCTAACAAAGGGGGTGAATAGATATGCACATGCCAATTTTCTGTTTTCTATTTCTAAACAATAGTTTTATTTATATATTTTTCTTATTTCACTTCACCAACTTAGGCCTCTTTCACACTACAGTATGTTGCATTCAGTGTTTTGCGTTCCGTTTTTCACGGATCCGTTGTTCCGTTTTTTGCTTCCGTTGTGGTTCCGTTTCCGTTCCGTTGTTCCGTTCCGTTTTTCCGTATGGCAAATACAGTATACAGTAAATTGACTTGAATGGAGCCACGGACTGTGATTCTCGGCCAAATATAGGACATGTTCTATCTTTTCAACGGAACGGAAAAACGGAAATACGGAAACGGAATGCATACGGAACACATTCCGTTTTTTTGCGGAACCATTGAAATGAATGGTTCCGTATACGGACCGTATACGGAACGCAAAAAACGGACCGTATACGGAACGCAAAAAACTGTAGTGTGAAAGAGGCCTTAGACTATTGTGTTCTGATCCATCACATGAAATTCAGATGAACAAAACATTGAACTTAAGGCTGTAATTTAACAAAATACGAAAAAAGTCAAGTGGGCTGAATACTTTTGCAAGGCACTGTAGTTTCAAGCGCCATCTACAGCCTGAAATGGCTTATAGGTGTGGGATATCCCACTGATGGCTAACCTCCGGCACTCCAGCTGTGGTGAAACTATGACTCAGCATGCTCCATTCATTTCTATGGAGTTCTGAGAACACCAGGCAAGTGTACATCTTGGGAGTCGTAGTCTTAACACCGCTGGAGTGCCGGAGGTTAGCCATCACAGACCTATGCCGATGATAAGTCATCAATATAAAAAAAAGTGGACAACCCCTTTAAAGGTGTGTTTTTTTTATTTATTTTTTTATAGATCTCTCGAAGCAATTTGCCCCATTTAACCCATAGCTATATTTTAAAAAATCTTGTAATCTACTTTGTTTTTCAATAATTGACTTTTTTTCAGTTGTTTTACAGTTTGTGTTGTTGAAACATTTATTTTTAACCTGGAAACTGTCAACAAGCAGGCTAACCGACTTTGCACTCTAAGGCCCCATGTACACCACTCTATCCGTTATCACGAATCTGCTAAACATGTGTGTGCGTGTTCCGTATTTCTTATTCCGCACGCCCTGTCCTTTACTCAAAAACTCAAAATGCCCATTTTTTGTCCGCAAAACAGGCAAGATTAGGACATGTTCTATCTTTTTTTGCAGGGCAGCAGAACTGGTGTACGGGTCCGCATCCACCATTCAAAAAATGTTATTCGGGTGCGGACAAAAAATGCAGTCGTGTGCATGGGGCCTCATTATTGCTTCTGTAAATGCCCAGGACAGCTCAGCTCATTAAAGCAGACATGTCATCATAGCGTGCTGACCTATGTAAGGGCGGCACAATGTGGGGGCAGGCTTGCTCTACTATTAGCCCAAATGTAACAGAGAATAAAGAGTCACAAAGAATACAGTATTCATGAGGACCGTGGTCCCTCCGCAGTCATTAGCGGGGCTGTGTACATACAGATACATGGCAGCTGGTCAGTCACTGCAGAGAGGGGGAGCCCGGGATAGTCCTGCAGACTGGGGTCCTCTGTGTTCTTTGTTAACCTCTATTAGGCAAACGGCACAATGGGACAGATATATTATATTACTCCTGTTTAACCCCTTAAAGCACGGGTCTATTTTCATTTGTTTGCATTTTAGATTTTTCCTCCCCACATTTCAATAGCCATAACTTTTTCTGTTTTTCCGTTCAAATAGCCATATGATGGCTTATTTTTTGCTGGACAAGATGCATTTTTAATGGCACCATTCAATATACCATGTCTTGTATTGTAAAATGGGCAAAAAATTCTTTGTAGGGCAAAATTTAAAACAAAAAAAAACATCACTGTGTTCACTGTGCACTAAAAATGATATAACATCCTTAGGGCTCTTTCACACCTGCGTTCTTTTCTTCCGGCATAGAGTTCCGTCGTCGGGGCTCTATGCCGGAAGAATCCTGATCAGTTTTATCCTAATACATTCTGAATGGAGAGAAATCCGTTCAGGATGCATCAGGATGTCTTCAGTTTAGGACCGGAACGTTTTTTGGCCGGAGAAAATACTGCAGCATGCTGCGCATTTTGCTCCGGCCAAAAATCCTGAACACTTGCCGCAAGGCCGGATCCGGAATTAATGCCCATTGAAAGGCATTGATCCGGATCCGGCCTTAAGCTAAACGTCGTTTCGGCGCATTACCGTATCCGACGTTTAGCTTTTTCTCAATGGTTACCATGGCTGCCGGGACGCTAAAGTCCTGGCAGCCATGGTAAAGTGTAGTGGGGAGCGGGGGAGCAGTATACTTACCGTCCGTGCGGCTCCTGGGGCGCTCCAGAGTGACGTCAGGGCGCCCCAAGCGCATGGATCACGTGATCGCATGGCACGTCATCCATGCGCATGGGGCGCTCTGACGTCATTCTGGAGCGCCCCGGGAGCCGCACGGACGGTAAGTATACTGCTCCCCCGCTCCCCACTACTACTATGGCAACCAGGACTTTAATAGCGTCCCGGCTGCCATAGTAACACTGAACACATTTTGAAGACGGATCCGTCTTCAAATGCTTTCAGTTCACTTGCGTTTTCCCGGAACCGGCGTGTAATTCCGGCAAGTGGAGTACACGCCGGATCCGGACAACTCAAGTGTGAAAGAGGCCTTAGGGTACTTTCACACAAGCGTTTTTCTTTTCCGGCACTGAGTTCCGTCCTAGGGGCTCTATACCGGAAAAGAACTGATCAGTTTTATCCCCATGCATTCTGAATAGAGAGTAATCCGCTCAGGATGCATCAGGATGTCTTCAGTTCAGTCGTTTTGACTGACCAGGCAAAAGAGAAAACCGTAGCATGCTACGGTTTTATCTCCGGCGAAAAAAAGACTTGCCTGAATGCCGGATCCAGCATTTTTTCCCTTAGGAATGTATTAGTGCCGGATCCGTCCTTCCGGTCTGCACATGCGCAGACTGAAAAAAGGTGAAAAAAATAAATGCCGGATCTGTTTTGCCGGATGACACCGGAAAGACGGATCCGGCATTTCAATGCAATTTTTCGACTGATCAGGATCCCGATCAGTCCTACTAATGCCATCAGTTAGCATACATTGTGCCTGATCCGGCAGGCAGTTCCGGCGACGGAACTGCTTGCCGGATCTCTCTGCCGCAAGTTTGAAAGTAGCCTTATTCTGCAGCTCAATACAATTACAGCAATGCCAAACTTGTATAGTTTTTATTTTGTTTAATTACTTAAAAAAAATAATAAACTTTGAACAAAAATAAAAATATAAATTTTTCTTTGCATCGCCATTTTCTGACAGCCATAACTTCTTTATATTTCGGTCTACAGAGCTGTATGAGGGCTTGTTTTTTTGCATAACGAACTGTAGTGTTTATTGGTATTTGATCACTGTAAGGCCTCATGCACACGACCGTATTTTGTTTCCGTGTCCGTTCCGTTTTTTTTTTGCGGATAGGATGCGGACCCATTCATTTCAATGGATCCGCAAAAAACGCGGACAGCACACCGTGTGCTGTCCGCATCAGTATGTCCGTTCCGTTGCTCTGCAAAAAAAATAGTGCATGTCCTTTTTTTTTCTAGTTTGCGGACAAGGATAGGCATTAGTACAACGGATCCGCAAAAAAACCGGATGCCATACGGAACGTCATCCGTTTTTTTTGCGGATACGCAATTTGCGGACCGCAAGACACATACGGTCGTGTGCATGTAGCCTTAATCTAATTTTTTTGGGTGGGGGACAAGGTGAACAAAAAAATTGTGATTTGTGTGTCTTTCATTTTTTTTCCGTTACAGAATTTAAAGGGAGCCTTTTCTAAATATTTGAGAATTTAAAGGGAACCTGTCACCTGGATTTTGGGTTCAGAGCTGAGGACATGGGTTGCTAGATGGCAGCTAGCACATCCGCAATACCCAGTCCCCATAGCTCTGTGTGCTTTTATTGTGTAAAAAAACGATTTGATACATATGCAAATTGACCTGAGATGAGTCCTGTCCTTGACTCATTTCACGTACAGGACTCATCTCAGGTTAATTTGCATATGTATTAAATCTTTTTTTTTTTACACAATAAAAGCACACAGAGCTATGGGGACTGGGTATTGCGGATGTGCTAGCGGCCGTCTAGCAACCCATGTCCTCAGCTCTATACCCCAAATCCTGGTGACGGATTCCCTTTAAAAAAGGATAATTTAAAAAAGTTTGAATAGTTGACGTTTTTAGATGCGGCGATAACTAATATGTTTATTTTTGTATTGTTGATATATTTTTATATGTAAAATTGGGAATGGGGGGTGATTAAAACTTTTAATGTTGTTGTTGTTGTTTTTTTTTACTTCTTACTTTAAAAACTATTATTCCCTTTAGAGGGCTAGCTAGAACCTTGAATTTTTTGATTCCTTATCCCATTCACCCTCATAGAAATCTATTTGGGTGAATAGCATTCTTACACTCTCCCTGCTGAGCTGTGTCTCGTGCATAGCTCAGCAGGCAGATTACTATGACCGCACTGGAAAGCCTCAGCAGGCCCCAGACTGTTATGGTAACCGATTGGAGCCCTGAGAGGTAAAATGACAGGGTACAGCGTGTTTGCTGTCCCCTGTCATTGCAGCCGGTGGCAACTGCCACGTATGGAGGGGGTTTACCGCAGCAGCCCACTGCATACAATTCCAGGAGCATAATGCCGTACATGTATGGCATTATACATTAAGGTGTTAAAAAGTAGGTGATGTAAACTTACAGGTCATCTAAAAATGCACCAAATTTGTCACAGTAGCTTAGGCTGGATGGTAAATTTGGTGCATGGCTAGACATTAGTCTGTGTCGCATCAAAACCACCCCCTCTGTCCACAAAACCGCCCTCCCTCGCTGAGCGGGACTCGCTGTATTGTTCCAGTTGGCGCATTTGTCTTATACAGTAGCTCCTCAACTTGATTTGACATACGTCTTTTAGTTTTAGTAGCTACTGTTCCTGCATTCTTACCTATCTCAACCACCTGTAGATGTCTGGACGCGTTTTGCGAGGGGGCGACATTGTAATACCTTTGCTTTGTCACATGGAATATGCTCGTGGTTCACACGGTGCCCCGGGTGGGTGTGGGGGGGGGGGGGGCTCTGTATTCCATATTAATCTCATTACTACATAGCTCCAGGCCAACTTGCTAATCAATAACACTCAGGCGCTTCACTCACATGCAGTACATTGAGTTCTCGTCTGTCGGCATATTACACATCCCGATCAATGCATTTAGCCGGAGGGACGATTGCTGCCATGACGTTTTCTTCCTATTCTTTGCCGGGAAAGAGATGTAGACAAGGGGTTGTCCGGTTTAGATGCAGCATTTTACAGTACCCACTTAGGGCTCATGCACACAGCCATGGTTTCGGTCTGCATCCCATTCATGTTTTTTGCGGATCGGTTGCGGACCCAGTCATCTTAATGGGGCTGCAAAAGATGCGGCCAGCACACCCGTGTGCTGTCCGCATCCATGCATCTGTTCCCTGCCCCCGCAAAAACTTAGAACATGTCCTATTCTTGTCCGTTTTGAGGACAAGGATAGGACATTTTTACAGCAATTTGCGGACAGCAAAACACGGCTGTGTTTACGAGCCCTTATGGAATTCGAAGTTGGTAGATAAGGGGCCTCCCATTTAGGTCCCTCCTCTGTTAACCAGAGTGGAATACAGAACTACAGAGAACGTATCTCGCTCTGAAGTCCCCAGCCACATGGGTTACGCAGAATGCTTTATTTGTCCTGTGGTAGTGCTGCCGAGGAATTGAATACTTGCTGCTAGGTTCCCCCACAGATTGCAGCTGATCGTTGGGGGTCCCAACAGCGAGGAACCCTGTGATCGTCCTTTCTGGCATAAAGGGATCATCCCAAGTGGGAAACCTCTTTAACAAACATGAAGCAGTAGAGAGGAGGGTAATGTCCCTCGGGGTGTGGTCCCAGAAAAAGCGAGAGCGTTATGTCATCTGGATAATGTCTACACGGCCTGCCAATACATAATACATAACCCACACAAGAGTGGCATGACAGGCCCGGCCCTGGGCGGCCGCGGATGCAGGTAAATACAGCTGGTAAATACGGCAGGTTCTCCCGAGAGAGGAGAGCTCATCCCTAGAGCGGAGCGCAGGTGCACCGAAGCCGAGAGAAGAAGTACATCATTTGCACTTCATGTTCAGTACTATTCAGACATACCTCTCGGGCCTCATGCACACAACTGTATCTGTTTTGCTGTCCGCATTTTTCTCAGTCTGATTTATACGATTTAATTAACAAAAGTACGTGGTCTCAAAAGGCTCAAGAAAAAGCTCAACCCCAAATGCAGTTGTGCATTTATGATGGGGGAAGGGGGGCCAGATACTGCGCTTGTGGTCCGTTGCTAAGGGCGATCCCCAGCAAAAGTACCACAGAGACATCCTACACCAGATGGTAAAATGTGTGTTTGTGGAAAGGATGTGGTGGATGCAAACAGTAACATCTGCCTAAACCCTCACACCGATGTTGAAAATGAGACTTTAGCCAGTATATCCTTGTATTAAGGACATACCTGAGACCGCGCACCACGCCAAGGTTTCTCAAGTGGCACGGGACCTAATGCTAAACCTACCTGTACTGTATGGGTAGTACCAGTGGGCAAATTACAGCAGCGTGAGGTCCGACTCACAGCAAATAGCTCCCAGTTCCTTTCAGTGTGACTAACCACATATACAATGGGAGGAGGCTTAGAGTCCCACCCATGGCTGGCTGATATGTTGCAGGCCTCACATGTGCACCTCAATGCTGCCTATGGATCAAGGCGCATTTAGACTGGAGTTTATACACCTCCACATATAAATATACTATTTAAATAACAAAAATACGTGGTCTCAAAAGGCAGGAAATGCTCAACCCCAAATGCAGTTGCTTCAACCCCAGTATTAAAGACATTGGTGGGGCAGTGCGCACCCCCCACCCAAGCCCCCCAGTATTAATCATTGGTGGCAGTGGCCACAGGGTCCCCTCTCCCCTACTCATTGGTGGTGCAGTGGCAGCTTCTGATTGGAGCCCCAGCAGTGTAATCCTGGGGCTCCGGTCGGTTACCATGGCAGCCAGGATGCTACTGAAGCCCTGACTGCCATGGTAAGCTCAATGCTGACAAAGCACAGAGCAGCAGGGACAGGGTGAAGTCCTATTCACCCTGATAGAGATCTATCAGGGTCAATAGGACAAAGGTTCTAGCCCCTAAGGGGGCTAATAGTTAGTGAAAAATAAAAAGTTAAAAAACAAACACCAAAATTATTAAGTATAAATGAAAAATAAAGCTATACAAAAAAAATCTAAATGTTAACAATAAACATGTTCATTTTCAGCAGATTTGTGTAGGAATTTTTAGTTAAAAAAAAAATGAAAATGCACAGAATATCGATATAAATTATCGGTTATCGGCCTGAAAATTCACAGATTATCTGTATTGGCTCTAAAAAAATCTATATCGGCCGATCCCTAATAGGATGTCGTCGCTTCCACAAGTCAGCTCCTGAAATTTCTTAATAGATCATCCAGAATCAACTGTGAGTGGTATTATTGCAAAGCGCAAGGAACCACGTTATGCCACTAAATGGAGACCACATAAAGTTACATAGCGGGGTCACCGAGCGCCGAGGCTCTGCTGACTCCATAACTGCATCAACATCGGCACAATAACTATGCTATGGGTTTCCTTGGCCGAGCAGGTGTATGTGAGCCTTACATCATCAAGCACAATGCCAAGAGTTAGATGGGACTGTGTAAAACATGCCCCCACTGGACCCTGGAGCCGTGGAAATGTGTTGTGTGGAGCGATGAATCCAGCTCTATGTGGTGGTCTGATGGATGAATGCCTGGAGAACGTTACCTGTCCAACAGCATTGTGCTACCTGTAAAGTGTGGTGAAGGAGGGACAATGCAATGGGGTTGTTTTTCAGGGGTTGTCTAGGCCTCTTAGTTCCAGTGAATGGAAATCTTATCCTTGTCCTCCTTTAAAGGTTATAAGTATCAGATCAGTGGGGGTCTAATGGCTGTAAATCCCACCGATCATCATGGCCGGTGACGTCACATTGACCGGTCACGTGGTGCAGTTCAGTTCCGTTCAAGTGAATGGGTCTGGGCTGCAATACCAAGCACAGCCACTATACAGTGTACGGCGCTGTGAGAAGGTCATAATGCTCACCAGAGTGAGCTGATCGGTGGCGGTGGCGGCAATCGGACTCCCACCGATTTGAAATGTATGACCTTTTCTCAGGATAGGTCATCAATAACTTCAGTAAGTACTGGAAAAGCCCTGGGGGGAGAGACTGGTGCACTGTTCTGTATTGTTTAGTTTTCCTGCTTTTTTATGTCTTTGTCATATCATAGACACAGGGTGTATGTACAGTTGCAAGAAAAAGTATGTGAACCCTTTGGAATGATATGGATTTTTGCACAAATTGGTCATAAAATGTGATCTGATCTTCATCTAAATCACAACAATAGACAATCACAGTCTGCTTAACCTAATAACACACAAAGAATTAAATGTCACCATGTTTTTATTGAACACACCATGTAAACATTCACAGTGCAGGTGGAAAAAGTATGTGAACCCTTGGATTTAATAACTGGCTGAACCTCCTTTGGCAGCAATAACTTCAACCAAACATTTCCTGTAGTTGCAGATTAGACGTGCAGAACGGTCAGGAGTAATTCTTGACAATTCCTCTTTACAGAACTGTTTCAGTTCAGCAATATTCTTGGGATGTCTGGTGTGAATCGCTTTCTTGAGGTCATGCCACAGCATCTCAATCGGGTTGAGGTCAGGACTCTGACTGGGCCGCTCCAGAAGGCGCATTTTCTTCTGATTTAAGCCATTCTGTTGTTGATTTACTTCTATGCTTTGGGTCGTTGTCCTGTTGCAACACCCATCTTCTGTTGAGCTTCAGCTGGTGGACAGATGGCCTTAAGTTCTCCTGCAAAATGTCTTGATAAACTTGGAAATTCATTTTTCCTTCGATGATAGCAATCCGTCCAGGCCCTGACGCAGCAAAGCAGCCCCAAACCATGATGCCCCCACCACCATACTTCACAGTTGGGATGAGGTTTTGATGTTGGTGTGCTGTGCCTCTTTCTCCACACATAGTGTTGTGTGTTTCTTCCAAACAACTCAACTTTGGTTTCATCTGTCCACAGGATATTTTGCCAGTACTGCTGTGGAACATCCAGGTGCTCTTGTGCAAACTGTAAATGTGCAGCAATGGTTTTTTGGACAGCAGTGGCTTCCTCTGTGGTATCCTCCCATGAAATCCATTCTTGTTTAGTGTTTTACGTATCATAGATTCGCTAACAGGGATGTTAGCATATGCCAGAGACTTTTGTAAGTCTTTAGCTGACACTCTAGGATTATTCTTCATCTCATTGAGCAGTCTGCGCTGTGCACATGCAGTCATCTTTACAGGACGGCCACTCCTAGGGAGAGTAGCAGCAGTGGTGAACTTTCTCCATTTATAGACAATTTGTCTTACCGTGGACTGATGAACAGCAAGGCTTTTGGAGATACTTTTATAACCCTTTCCAGCTTTATGCAAGTCAACAATTCTTAATCGTAGGTCTTCTGAGAGCTCTTTTGTGCGAGGCATCATTCACATCAGGCAATGCTTCTTGTGAAAAGCAAACCCAGAACTGGTGTGTGTTTTTTATAGGGCAGGGCAGCTGTAACCAACACCTCCAATCTCATCTCATTGATTGGACTCCAGTTGGCTGACACCTCACTCCAATTAGCTCTTGGAGATGTCATTAGTCTAGGGGTTCACATACTTTTTCCACCTGCACTGTGAATGTTTACATGGTGTATTCAATAAAAACATGGTAACATTTAATTCTTTGTGTGTTATTAGTTTAAGCAGACTGTGATTGTCTATGACTTAGATGATGATCAGATCACAGTTTATGACCAATTTGTGCAGAAATCCATATAATTCCAAAGCATTCACATACTTTTTCTTGCAACTGTATATATCCTACATAGAGCTATCCTGATCTGTGGCTGCGCACCTTCTATAGCCCGTCCTCTTACTACAGAGAACTGGTTATTCCGGCTCTTCTTGTGTCATTCTATCCGGTTCGGTGTGAATAGTGTAAGGGAATACGTGAGTGGCGGCACAGTTTTACGCACATTGTAGTGTAGCTCTTCATGCAGTCCTTCACAGTAACCTGGGCTCCATCGTCTGCCGCTCTATAAATTGAGAACAAATTATAGTTAATGAGGCATCAGGCCCTGTTATGTCCTTGTCAGGATTCATTACAGGGCGAGTTCTTGTAATACTGCGCAGGCTATCCAATGCTCTAGACCAGTAATGGCGAACCTTTTACAGACCGAGTGCCCAAACTGCAACACAAAACCGCAAAGTGCAAACACAGCAATTTAACCTGAATACGAATATAGTACGGTATATCCTTCATGTACTTTATCATGTAGCCATAATAGCTGCCTACATTCAGTGCGCTGCCTGTGCTGTTCATAGTGCGCCCTGCTCTGATGAAGGGCCGGAAAAGTTTAATTTTCACACCTGCGTTCGGGGTTCCGCTTGTGAGTTCCGTTTGAAGGCTCTCACAAGCGGCCCGAACGGATCCGTACGGCCCCAATGCATTCTGAGTGGATGCGGATCTGCTCAGAATGCCTCAGTCTGGCACCGCTTGGCCTCGACTACACAAATAAATGAGCCGTTGGGGTATAGGTACCTAGTGATTAAGTAAGCAAATTTTGAATAATGGTCACCTTTAATAAATGACTTTTAATAATATTTATGATAAAATAAATGCCCTAAGATAAGGTGCAGAAAAATAGAAGAGCGGGGTAGAAATCCACCCTACTCGTGGTGAGTGTACTATAACTCTAGGGAGGGAGGAAAGGGGGGGGGGGGGGAGGGATGCTGGGTCTCAGCCCCTATTAATGCCCTGGTGAAAAGAGCCCTATTCCCGTGCTCCGCAACCTCCTAACAGAAGCCCTCAGTTCTCCCTAAGGCCTCTTTCACACTTGCGTTGTCCGGATCCGGCGTGTACTCCACTTGCCGGAATTACACGCCGGATCCGGAAAAACGCAAGTGAACTGAAAGCATTTGAAGACGGATCCGTCTTCAAAATGCTTTCAGTGTTACTATGGCACCCAGGACGCTATTAAAGTCCTGGTTGCCATAGTAGGAGCGGGGAGCAGCATACTTACCGTCCGTGCGGCTCCCGGGGCGCTCCAGAATGACGTCAGAGCGCCCCATGCGCATGGATCATGTGATCCATGCGATCACGTGATCCATGCGCTTGGGGCGCCCTGACGTGTCACTCTGGAGCGCCCCGGGAGCCGCACGGATGGTAAGTATGCTGCTCCCCACTACACTTTACCATGGCTGCCAGGACTTTAGCGTCCCGGCAGCCATGGTAACCATTAAGAAAAAGCTAAACGTCGCATCCGGCAATGCGCCGAAACGACGTTTAGCTTAAGGCCGGATCCGGATCAATGCCTTTCAATGGGCATTCATTCCGGATCCGGCCTTGCGGCAAGTGTTCCGGATTTTTGGCCGGAGCAAAAAGCGCAGCATGCTGCGCTATTTGCTGCGGCCAAAAAACGTTCCGTTCCGGAACTGAAGACATCCTGATGCATCCTGAAGGACGGACTGTCCATTCAGAATGCATTAGGATAATCCTGATCAGTATTCTTCCGGCATAGAGCCCCGACGACGGAACTCTATGCCGGAAGACAATAACGCAGATGTGAAAGAGCCCTAAGCAGTGCTCTGACTGCCCAGCTTCGTCCTGACAAGGAGCAGGTGAGGTGGGAGGAATTCCCTAGAGGTGATTGATGTACACCACCTGCAGATACGCCACCAGGTCCCTGGAGGCGACCGCAACTGGTACACTTGACCTGTAGAGATAAGTGTCCTGAGAGAAAAGTATGTGTGGGTGTCAAGGGTTGATCACCCCACACATATGCAATATTAATTGATGCTGAGATGCTCAATATCCATAAAGTGGCCCGACGCGTTTCTCTGTTATGTTACAGTTTGTCAGGGGCCCAAAGAAATGGATGTCAGCAACAGTAACGGCGACCTGTCCACCGGTTGGGACAGTTCACCAGATTACAACTAAACTGTACACAGCAATGGTTATTAATAGCTGATATGTATCATGTCTCCTTCAAACAACTCCCATAGTGTGGCAGTCTGTGTGCTGGATCCCGCGTGTGGCAGTGCACTGCCACACGCGGGATCCAGCACACAGACTGTGTAGGAATAGGAACCAGTCTGTATCGCAGGAACAGGTCCACTGACCGGCTACTCCTGACGAGCTAAGTATTTCCTTTCACCCCCATTTGTGACTGCGGCTTGTTGTTATACTGCCACACTATGGACTGCACACAGACTGCCACACTATGGGAGTTGTTTGAAGGAGACATGATACATATCAGCTGTTAATAACCATTGCTGCATCCGTTCTGAACGGATCCCATCGTCTGCATTATAGGAGCGGATCCGTCTGTGCAGACACCAGACGGATCCGCTCCGAACGCAAGTGTGAAAGTAGCCTTAGGCGTATCGGTACACCATAGACTTTTTCCAGGGCGTAGGTGCCCACAGAGAGAGCTCCGAGTGCCGCCTCTGGCACCCGTGCCATAGGTTCGCCATCGCTGCACTAGACGATATGGAGCTGCAGGCTACACCAGCACGGTATTGAGCTCGACGGCAGATTCGTAATAGAACCAGCTGATCCTGGGGGCGACTGTGGTGAAATAAAACGTACACTTGCATGCTTCGAGCTTAGCTGGTGACGCCCCCAGGCTGGAGAGCAGTTCGGGTCATGCAAGTGCTGTATACACAGAAATGTCCGGGAGGTTTTCCTCCTTCTTCATCAACATAGGAACGCCCACACAGCACATTCATATCCTCGATGCTAAGGCCCCATTCACATGACTGCATTTTCGGTCAGCATTTTATGCAGATCCATTCATTTCAACGTGGCCGTAAAGGGTGTGGACATCCGTATGTCCGCATTTGTCCTGCAAAACAATAAAGCATGTCCTTGTCTTGTCCGTTTTTTGCTGACACTTCCACAGGAGGTAAAAAAAAAATGGCAATGTGCAGAAAGTCAGGATCCATGGTTTGCTGACTATATATATATATATATATATATATATATTCGTGTGCGTGAGGTCTACGAATGCGAGCTTCCTAGGATTTCGATATATATTAACTGAGCTGATCTAGAAGAAAACGCCACTTTTTCGCACTGCAGTCTGCAATTCTGGCTTCAAGTCGCAAACTAGGGGTTTTGCAAATTTTTGGTCTTTTTTTTTTTTGTGCAAGAATGATTTGGCCACATTTTGCATTATTGCAGTTTTGAAATGTGGGTGGAAAAGGTGGAGATGGTTAGCGTCACAATCTCACTCCAGTAAGGAGGTGGCGTAGAAAAGGTGGAGTAATGCATCTAGAGAAAAGTGGGACAGATTTACTAGAGGAAAGTAGGGAAGCCGGGAGTTGACCTGATAATGGTATGTGAATGCCCTGCAGGCACTATGTACACTTGTGTTGTGCCTCATTCATATGGAGGTATTAAGGTTCTGTAAACCTCTGAATTTCGTGAAGCCATAATAGGGCAACCATTGAAGTCTGTGGGGTCCTGCTGTATCTATACATGACTATTACTGGATTTATTTATTTATTTTATTTTTTCCAGTGCTTGCTACTTTTTAGTCCATCATTTGGGAGATCTGTGACTATTATTACAGTGCCTACAGGGGGACTGAGGTGGTGTGAACGTCCTGGTTCAGGCTGCTTCTCCGTCTGTCTGCAGCTCTGCCTCTTCAGATTGGCTGCTGTGTATGAACACAAGCCCATCACTGGCTCCCCAGGAACTCAGAGCATGGAGAGCAGGTTTCCATTACAGCAAGGCAGGCGACTAAAGCAGCGGCGAGAAAAAGTAATTTTTTTTCTCCCACATACAATACGCTGTGGAGCACTATGACGACTCCACTGTGTGCTTGAGGCCTAAAACTGAGAATTGGAAGCCAAACTTCTAATTCTACTTCACATTTTTTGCTTTCTGTTTGTGAAATCCATTCAGGGCTCTCACAAGCGGTCAAAAGTGGATCAGTTTGCATTCTAATGTATTCTGAATGAAAATGGATCCGCTCAGTTTGCATCAGTTCCGTCTCCATTCCGCTTTGGAGGCGGACACCAAAACGCTGCATCTGTCAGTAGATCTGTACCTATGACACTGGCTGACCTGTTACATGTGCGCTTGGCGGCTGAAGGAGTCTGTGCTGGCCCCATGTACATATGTGTCCGCATTGCTGAGAAAAATGATGAGTTAATAAATGCAAATGAGCCTCTAGGAGCAACGGGGGCGTTGTCATTACACCTAGAGGCTCTGCTCTCTCTGCAACTGCCGCACCCTCTCCACTTTGATAGACAGGACCAGACAGTGAAAACATAATCACGCCTGGTCTTTTCACTCAAAGTGCAGAGGGCGCGGTAGTTGCAGAGAGAGCAGAGCCTCTAGGTGTAATGGTAACGCCCCCGTTGCTCCTAAAGCTCCATTTGCATATAATAAAACATCATTTTTCTCAGCAATGCGGACACATATGAACATGGGACCAACACAGATGCCTCTAGCTGCCAAGTGCACATGTAACAGGTCAGCCAGTGTCATAGGGACAAGTCTGCTGACAGATGGACTTTAAACCTTTGTGGCAGCGTTAGGTGACTTTCACACTTGCGTTTACATTTTGACAGATCTCAATACCATTCATTGTCAATGGGGACAAAGCGGAACTGAGCGGAACGTAATGCTCCAAAATGCATTCTGTTCTGTTTGGTCGTAATCCCATATCGGAAAGCAAACCGCAGCAAGCTGCGGTTTTCTTTCCATCATGGGTGCGGAGCAAAACTGATCCGTCCTCCTGACACACAATGCAAGTCAATGGGGACGGATCCGTTTTATCTGACACAATAGAAAACTGATCAGTCTCCAATTGACTTTCAATGGAGTTCATGACGGATCCGTCTTGGCTATGTTAAACATAATACAACCTGATCCGTTCATAACGGATGCAGATGGTTGTATTATCAATAACGGATCATGGACCCATAGCAGATCATGGACCCATTCACTTTAATGGGTCCGCGATCCGGCCGTTCCGCAAAAAGTTAGGAAGTACAGGACGAAACCCCACGGAAGCACTCCGCAGTGATCCCGTAGGGTTTCGTTCCGTGTTTCCGCCCCGCACCATTCTGCATCTACGGATTTGCGGACCCATTAAATGGAATCATGGAATGCCCATGGAACAGCACCCGTGTATTGTGGATACGTAAATGCGGTCCGCAATACGGCAACGGGGCGCACGCGTTCGTGTGCAGGAGGCCTTACTCTGGGATCTGGAGGGTCAGTTGGGTCTTCCTGCTATGTAGGGCCGCTCTGCAGTATTCTTGATGGGATATGATGTTCAGTGTACGCCCCTCTGTTAATACCTGGCCATGGCGCTGACCGCTCGTGTCTGCTTTGTGATGAGATCATACAACGTGCTTAATTTCCTCATCTTTTATCTCCAGGATACCAGATGGCTCTGGAGCTTCAGGGGCCGTCTGAGTCATTTCTGGTCCTATAAATTTAGCAGAAGGACAAAAGGTTTTCCTATGTGAGCGGCATGCTTTGTCACCTTTCCTAATTGTTCTCACTGAAAACTTGGCTTGTGTGACGTTGAAATTGGCGCTAGCGCGTTCACTTTAAATCGGAGTCATGATGTTTTACGCAGGTCTATAAAAGATGACAATAGAAAAGTTTAATTCTTGTGACTTTTCAGGTTATGCCGTCCCGCAAAAAAAAATAGCTTTTGCAGGCAAGAATTAGCATAGGGTGGAATGGGAAAATGCGGAACCCACACAGCCGGTATTCTCGCAAAACGGATAAGGTCCTGTGCATAGGAACATCCAAAGTTGATTCGCATAATAATTTGTTTGAATACTGTACGGAGCGAGCTCTCCATACAGTAACAGTATTAGGGCTCGCTCACACTGATGTATTTTGCGTTCCGCATACGGTCCATAGTCTGCAAAAGATGCTCCGTTCCGTGGCCACACAAAAATGATGAGTCCTGTCCTATTCTAGTTCATCTTGTGGACAAGAATAGGCATTTCTATAATAGGCCTCCTGTTTCGTTCCGCAAATTGCGGAAGGCACATGGGCGCCATCGGCGTTTTGCGGACAGCAAAAAACAGCACGGTCGTGTGAACGAGCCCTTAGAATGTATTGGCTCCTATGAGTCTCGCGAGACTTCGCATAATAGATTCTTAAATTAATTTCTACTGTAAAAAAACATTTGCCGAACTTGCTCGTACAGTATTCGAACTAAGTATTATCGCTCATCCCTAGACACAATATATTGCTGCAATTAATAGTGATTTCCTCATAAGGATCTGCCTGCGAGGGGTCATGCCCACGACTATTTGCAGCCCGGGAAACACGTTCCGTATCTGCCTCATTTACGACGTGAACTTACAGCACCATTGCCGTTTTATGATGCAGTGAATTCCTATCTGACCACAGGTCTGTTGTACTGTACTCATGTGATGATGTGAGCTCAGTACAATAGACCCACAGTCAGATAGGAACTCACCGTGTCATAAAACACTATGGTGCAGCAAATGAGCCACTGTCAGTTTAAGGCCTCTTTCACACTACAGTATGTTGAATTCAGTGTTTTGCGTTCCGTTTTTCACGGATCCGTTGTTCCGTTTTTTGCTTCCGTTGTGGTTCCGTTTCCGTTCCGTTGTTCCGTTCCGTTTTTCCGTATGGCAAATACAGTATACAGTAATTTCATATAAAAAATTGGGCTGGGCATAACATTTTCAATAGATGGTTCCGCAAAAAACGGAACGGATACGGAAGACATACGGATGCATTTCCGTATGTGTTCCGTTTTTTTTGCGGACCCATTGACTTGAATGGAGCCACGGACCGTGATTTGCGGCCAAATATAGGACATGTTCTATCTTTTCAACGGAACGGAAATACGGAACGGAATGCATACGGAACACATTCCGTTTTTTTGCGGAACCATTGAAATGAATGGTTCCGTATACGGAACGCAAAAAACGGACCGCAAGACGGAAAAAAAAAAACGGTAGTGTGAAAGAGGCCTAAGGCCTCGTTCACATCTCCATTTTCAGATCCAGCAGGCTGCTCTGCACCCGAACAGATCTCCCAGATGCGGTGTTGCCGGATTCTATATTTCACCGCCGCATGCAACGGTTTTCTTCTTTCCAAAACCTTTCCATTTTTGCCGAAAATCAGCTGGATCGCTGACAGACCCCATTGCAGTCAATGGGGATCCGACAGTGTGCTGGAAAAGCCTGCTGGATCTCCTACACGGAGATGTGAACAAGGCCTAAGAGGTGTGGCCGACACACGGGACATATTTCCGGGGCTCAGTCGTGTGAATGAGCGCTTATTCTGTATACAAAACGGAAAAACCCCAGTGTGAACAGAACCCAAAATGGAAATGCGTAACGTGTAACCGTAGCTTTAAAGGGGTTATCCCACTTTGCGTTTTTAAACTTACCTGCTGCCACCGCGCGTTCACTTCCTGGATTCTGGCTGGGGGCGGGCTTCATCTTGATTGAAGTCTTCTCCCGGCCGTGCCGCGCGCTGGACTGAACGCGCACGCCGCCGCGCATGCGCAATGGTGACTTGTACGCAGCTCTGTACTATTCTGGCCGGGAAGAAGTCACCGTCGCGCATGCGCGGCAGCGTGCGCGTTCAGGACAGCGAGCGGACTGGCCGGGAGAAAAGAAGGAGTCTTCTGGGCAAGCGCGACCATCGGGATTTTGGAGAAGAGCGGTGGTCGTAACCAGGGGAGACCGAGTCACAACAATAAGGTAAGTGGGGGTGAATTTTATCCTAATCGGTGGGAATTTGTTAATAAAGTATATTTACAAAAATGATCACTGTCAAATCATTAACAGATTTAACAGTGATCATTATGATGGGATAACCCCTTTAAGTATAAAACATGATTCTAAATCATTTTGCCAGCTTAATGTTAAACAATGTTTTACTTTTACTTTTTACTTTTGCTTTTTTTGTTGGTTGTGTTTTATTTACTCCAAAGACATACTGATACGGAACTTAGATTGGGAGCCCCATTGGGGACAGTTGTTTGTAAAGCGCTGCGGAACATAGTAGCGCTATATAAGTGCATACATTTTTTTTGTGTATGTTCATGAATGTGCTTAATACTAGAAAAAATAAACTGGTTCTTGGAGCGCTATAAGCCTCTGAGCACTGTCTGAGCCCTATAGTTGGCGTATATGCTGTAGAAAGCTCCCGGCACATAAGAGTGTGCTTTCGGTCTCCGTCAGGCTGGTATATAGCAGTATACTGCATGGTACACTTTTTTTTTTTTTTTTTGCTACTATATGGCTGTTCAGTGGCATGCGTGGTAAGATTTGGTCAGATGTAGAACAGACACTTGTTAAAAGGGTTGTTGCATTAAGACGACTAAAGCTCCTTGCACCTTTAGCCTACGTTTTTGGTCTCCATCAGGCTGGTATATATCAGTATACCGCATGGTGCACTTTTTTTTTTGCTATTGTATGGCAATTCAGTGGCACGTGTTGTAAGCTTTTATCCATTGTAGAATAGAAATTTGTTGTCACATTAGGACACGCAGATGTCCATTGGGGCCCCCACTGCTGATGAGAACAGGGGCCTGAATGGAGTGGTACACACCTGCGTGTCTGCTGCCCCATTGACCTCTCAGGCACTGCTAGAGATAGCAGAGTACTGTACAAGCGCTCCTTTATCTCGCCAGTTTCAAACTGACTGGAGCGGCAGCATCCATGCGCCACCATTGGGCCTCCATTCCTGTGAAACTTATCAGACACTTGCCCCTATCCTGAGGATAGAGGGTACATTTTCTTCATGGGACAGCCCCTTTGAATGAGTTGACTCAAATTTGGTGAAATCACCGTAATAGCACCAACCCATAATCAATTATTAAAAAAAAAAAATTATACAGTTTATAAAAAGTCTACTCTGGACTCATTGGGCCGGTGTATGCACTGTGAATTTGCCCCATAGTGAGGTAATGTTAAATGGCCTTGTTGCCTATTCCATGCCGAGGGACCTATCGCCAAATCGCACCAATCCTATTGACATCAGTGATATCACATAGTAAGCGGGTGGTCAGAATATTTGCATCGGACCCGTCTGGTGTGGACGTACTCTAAAGCCTAGGTAATATTTCCAAAAATGTGTTGGTTATTACATTTATGGATTTCCTATAGGGTTGTCTTTAGGTTCAGAGATTACAACTCTATACAAGAAGATAGGCGAAACGCGTTCTCCTGAATCGCAGCGATAACCTCTCCAGAGATGAAATGCTCTGCGTGCTCTGCAGAGCTATGAAACTAGATTAAATAAAGTCTTACATTACATAAATAGATTTTTGTCGTCCTGCTCGTTTCTCCATTACTCAGCCTGATATATTGGGCCGTGATTTATGATTCAGTTAAAGGTTACATATAAGAGGATCGCTCGCAGCTAAATCGGAGTGTTATTCTGCGTCGTCTCCTCCTCCTGCCCCCTCGCCGCTGTGTTCTTCCTCTACGACATAAATAATATCTATACTGGGTAATGTACTATAATTACTGTGTCGCCGGCTTGTACATTACACTCGCATCTACCAACACTTAAAATATTCATCAGCCGCTTGACAAGTTTTTTTTTCTTTCTTTTCTATGGCGGATGATTGGTTATGTTTAGGGGACTAGAATGGAGACGCCATGGTCGTTAGAGTTTTGTTGCTTTAGGCGTCCTTCACACGTCCATGTCTGTGATGATTTCTGTGACACAATGGCCAGTGAGTCATCCGCGAAGATGTCCACGTGTCCGCTTTTTGGCTCTAATTGTCATCCATATTCCACGGACACTGCTAGGCTGAAAATTAAGTTGCAGAGCATCTCCTAACAATGGTTAACCATGGACCAAACACGGATGGCATGTGGTTTTCGTGGACCCATAGACTAGAATATATTAAAATAAAGATTGTAAAAAGTTTTAGTGATTAGAATGATTTTGGTATTCAGATTTTGAGGGTCTCTACATTTAGGGACTTGGAAAAGAGCAGCGCCGCCCCGAACTGAAAACCGCTCTTCCTCTTGGTGCTTATCGGTAACATGGCTCAAGGGGCACGTGACCCTGCAGTGATGTGCCGCTTGTGGAGATGTCTTTGCCGAAGGTAGTGATTGGCTGCAGCACACACGGTGCCCTACCTGGAAGTTTATAGGCCAGGGACTGGAAGGAATGGGGCATTCGGTGCTGAAATGGTGTGACCGTAGCAGGTCAGTGTGTTTGTGTTTTTTCTTTAGGTACAAATTTCAAAGGGGGTATAAAGCTGGACAACTCCCGTAAGGGCGCATTCACACGACCGTGGTGTTTTGCGGATCCGTAAAACACGCATACCGGCCCATGTGCTTTCTGCCATTTGCGGACCGCACATGGCCGCCACTGTC
Source organism: Bufo gargarizans (assembly GCF_014858855.1). Taxonomy (NCBI): domain Eukaryota; kingdom Metazoa; phylum Chordata; class Amphibia; order Anura; family Bufonidae; genus Bufo; species Bufo gargarizans. The sequence goes on along the minus strand of NC_058084.1, from coordinate 438,824,311 downwards.
ATAGAAAATGCCTATTGCAGACAAGAATAGGACATGCTCTATATTTTTTGCGGGGCTGTGGAACGGAACTACGGATGCGAACCATCTTTTTCGGTCCCATTGAAATGAATGGGTCCGTACCCGTTCTGCAAAATTGTGGAAAGGATGTGGACTCATTCATACGGTCGTGTGAATGAGCCCTAAAGAAATTTCTGGAGGGAACAAAAATTCTCTAAAAGGTCCCATAGCTTCCGCTTTTTGTACCTCGGAGGACTCCATCAGAGGTATGTTGGGAAATCCTCCCTACATAAACCTCCAAAATGTAAATGTACCCTTACACCTGCAACCTGTATAATAAAATAATACTGTGATTTACTGGGGCAGCGCCCTGCCCTTCATTTTTAGTTTCCTCACCCTCCCTGTCTGAGATTTCCTAACGAAGCCTAAATGCCCTGTGGATAGTAGGCAAGAAAACTTACAGTCCTGTCAGGACTACGTGGATTTCTCTGTCCAAGGGGGGCACCGTGAGCTGTAATATTGTTTTCTGCCGCCGGTAATTATACGTGTGGCAGGAGTCAGTGATTGTGAAGGCTTAACTCCGTACAGATATAGTTTTCACATTCACGTGGGCGAGGTTTTTGTCAGCTTTTTCCCTATTTGTTGTGTATTTGGTTTTTTGTTCCCTGATAGATGCCAGGCTGGCACCCTGACCAGCGCACATTCCAGCCTGGGAGGAATGTGAGAGGAGGGAGCCCGCCCCCGTGAAATAATGGCTATCATCACAAAGCCAAGCTTGTCACTACACAGTCCTCTTCACTGTCTCTTCAGGAGAGGGCCCAGGGTTATCTCACGGGAACGCATGGAGGCCATTCACATGGAAACCGTTCAGCAGCGAACACCTGTAGCAGCTCCTGCGCCTTCATGAATTTCGTTGGCCGCTGACATGCGTGGGCACATTTAAAAGAAGCATGCTGGAGAATGCGAAATATGGCATTATTATCTTTTCTGATGAAGGTCAATTGCTCATCAGACTATCTGTGGTACTTTTTGTACCACAGGTGCTTTTTCTTTTACATTTTAACTTTTATTTTTTGGCCTTCGCGATTAGAGATCATCGTAAGGGTACTTTCACACTAGCGTTATTCTTTTCCGGTATCGAAATCCGGTAAAAGGTCTCAATATCTGAAAAAAAGCATCAGTTTTGTCCTAATGTATTCTGAATGGAAAGCAATCCGTTCATTATGCATCAGGATGTCTTTCGTTCCGTCCCTTGTACGGTATTTGACCGGACAAAATACCGCAGCATGCTTCAGTATTTTTTCCGGCCAAAATCCCTGAACAATGCCGCACTTGTCGGATCCGGCATTAATTTCCATAGAGATGTATTAATGCCGGATCTGGTACCAAGTGTTCTGGAAATCGCCGCATCGCCGGATCTGGTTTTCCGTTCTGCGTCTGCGCTGGGACATAGGAGGAGCTAGTTTCGCTTTTGATCTTTGAAAAAATTTTAATACGGGATACGTTATTCTGGATGACAACAGATGAGACGGATCCAGTATATCACCGGATCCGTCTAATGGATCCGGAAAAAAAAAGGATATCCGTTTGCTTACAGTTTGCCAGATCCAGCAACAGAACTGTCTGCCTGATTCTAACAACGCTAGTGTGAAAATAGCCTAAATCATGCAAATAATTTTGTCATTGTTAACAGCAGAGTGGGGGGTACCAGTACTCCTTAAAGAGGTACAAAATATTTTATTCTCTAACCAGTTGGAAATGTATATGATGTAAACTGTAGTAATCTTCTTACCAGTAACTGTATTTGTGAGTTACAACCTCCGTTTTGATCCTCAGCTCAACACTGACTCTCCAAATAACACAGCATCTTATGTGTGGACAGGAAGTCAGTTTCTCTGTGTATTCCTATGGGATCCTCAAGGTCAGTGTCATAGAAATGAATAAAGAAGTAACTGACTTCCTGTTCTGTCAGTTGGAGATCGGACTATTGGTCACATGACACAGCTGAGGATCAGAAGGGAGGGTATAACTCACCAATACAGACACAGGTGAGAAGATTTCACAACAGATTACATCATGTACCTTTCTAACAGGTCAGAGAATAAAAAATGTTGTGGGAGTTATACTTTAAGGAGACCAACTGTGTATGGCGACCTAGTGGCAATGCTTCTTTGGAAAATAATATTCAAAGAGGTATCTCCCAGAGAAAGAGAAACTTATCACTACTGCCACCTGGAAGTGGCTTCCTATAAGTTAACCCCATTCCGACGGCCCACTGGGTATATATGTCCTATCTGCACATACCCCGTGCAGATAGCGTGTATATACACGTTTAGGCAGCGCTGATCAACGCTGGGATTAAAGCTCCTGCTCCTACCATCTAGCAGGAGCAGGTCAGGTCCCAGCTGTGAGACACAGTGGGACCCTGAGAAGACAGGAGCGGTTTATTACTGCTTCTGCCTTCTCCTGTGCTTGGAGGACAGCGCTGCACAAGCGCAGGGGGGACGAGAGCAGGAACCGGCAGTGCAGCTTACTCTGTTGGTCCCGGCGGTCATGTGACCGCCAGGGGTGTCTGGGTAGGGGCAGGAGCAGAGCTGCAGGGTCTAAGGAGACCCTGATCAGCTCTGCCTGTATGTTATGCCCCCCACAGAGGTCTGTGTTCCCCTATAACTGGGGCTCCTGTGGATTCCCCAGTTACAGTGGAAACTGTGAAAAAAAATAAAAATCTGTGTCCTCCAGAGGTATTTTAATGACCTCCTAGGGGACATAATATGTGCCAAAAATAAATGAAAATACAAGTAAAATAAATAAATATGCAAAAAGAAAAATATAGTCACTAACAGAAACCGTCACCATAGTCGCCCGTTCGCTCAAACCTATACATGTTATATATGAAAACGATCGTCACAAAATAAGGAACCCATTGCAATAAGTAATTTGTGTCAGTTTTAATATTTAAGAAAAGCTATAATAAAAAAAAAAAGACCTTTCAATAATAATTAGCGGTTTTCCTCCAAATTAAACCTAAATAAGGGGGAAAAAATAAAAATTCCAATGAAAAGTCCTAACAATAAAGTAATATCGGAAAAATTATTTTGGTAGTCAAGCAAATAAAAAAGCTAGGGTCAGGGGGCAGAGCTTGGCCGATATGGAAGACGGCAGCCTGATTCCAAGCTCTCCTACATACTGATGCCTTAACTGCGGCTCACAGCACCTTAGACCTGCCTCATCACCTGCAAAAGGCAACACAGCAACCTCCTACACAGGCTGGTACCTACCGGACCGGCAGTTAGCCATCTACACAGCGTCACCGACGCCATCTACCCTCCGCCAACCTTCAGCTGCCTCACTGCACTGTGGGTCCCGCGGGACACAGGAACGGCTGTATTTTCCAGGCTCCGTCCTCTCTAAGTCATACCTCCTGCACCCCGCCTTTGATCCCCAGCACCGAGGAACACTCCTGCAGCGCGGACCCAGTGTGGAAAGAAGGTACATTCACTGCCTGACTCCCCGGCACAGCGGCCCTATTGGTTGTGCACATTTCAGCTGCGCCCTTACGGGCCCCTAGCCTCTCACGTCCGGAGAGCTTTCCCCTCATAATACCTGGCTGCCTGCATTCCCAGCTTTCCACTGCAACGGCAATTATATGCCACTGCTGGGGTGCAATGACCAAACGCAGGGTGAAGCCCTCCGCGCCCAATAAGTTGACAGACTTTTTTGGGGCGGCAGATACCGCTATGTCTGCACAGAATGACTCAGCTCCTGACTCGCCACGTCCCCTGAGTCCAGCATCTCAGGCTGTGGACAGTCAAGAAGCAAGGGATCCTACCCTGCACGTCCCTGAGACAACCCTGGCACTGCTAGAGGACATGGAAGAGAAGGTCAGTAACATCGCCTTCAGCTTCCCCCAGTAGTAAAGGCCCAGAAAAAATGTACCACCCAAGATGACACTGAAACTGCTAACTCAGTTTTGCCACAGTGTGATATATCGCAATTTCCAGCCTCCTCTGCCCCAGTAACAGTGGACACTTTAAAAGATATGCTTATAGTCCTACAAAATGGGATTAATAGATCTGTATCTTCCCTTATCCGCAAACTCCAATCCAATGTCTCCGCTATAGAAGAACGCACAGACCAAATAGAACAGAAAATGGCTGAGTTCTCTACTGCACACAGCAAATTGGTGGATGCACATAATGCACTGGAAGAAGATGTCAAGTGTCTCAAAACAAAAGCTACGGACGCTGAAGACAGATCACGGTGTTGTTATATCAAAATCAGAGGCATACTAGAAGAAGTCTCTACTCCTGAGCTCATGGACTATCTTAAAACCTCTTTCGGAAGTTGGTCTCTACCTTAACACCTATGGATCTTACCCTGGACGGGGCCCACAGAATTCCTAAGTCCAAAGCCGCTCCTGAGAAAGCACCTAGAGATACTCTGGTGAGAATCCACTTCTATCACATAAAAGAGTTCATACTGCATGAGGCCCGCAAATACGGCTCATTTCCTCCACCATACACAGCGCTCTCCCTGTACCCGGACCTATCGGCAGCCACACTGCAAGCTCGCAGAGACTTTCCAACAATTACCAAAGTACTGAGGGACAATGACCTCAAATACAGGTGGTGGATTCCCAATTAAACGTCTGATTTCAGGCAATGGAGTATCCACAGTTGTCTTGTCCGTAGAAGAAGGTATGAAGATTCTGGAAAAGTGGAATCTCCATGATGACAGAGCATCACCCCAGCGTACACAACATCATCCTCAACCGATTGCTGTGGATTGGTCTTCAGTTTCCGTTTAGTTCGAAGGGTTGAGAACTGCTCAGGAATAGATCACATTTACTTCTGGTGATGGCAGCAGCAGGTTTATTTTCAGTCGTACAGCTAACTATGTTCTGAGCATCATTGTGTAACTATTTTGTCTCCCCCCGGTATGTTGCGGTATGTTCACGGGTTGAACCTGAGAGTGACCCATCATACTAACCGGTTCACACATAAAGTTTCTAATCTTTGTTTACTGTATTTTATTATTTTTTTACTTTTTGGCATTCACCACTATGCACCTTACAGCTTATTGGTTACGAATAATGGGTACGGCAGTTCTTATACGGAGTGAAGATATTCCACACTTACTAGTACTGACTATAGCCTCCCTAAATGTTAGTCTTAACAGCCCTTATTAACGCAGTATGGTTTGGAAAGAAGCTAGAAACCTTCATTGGGAGATACTGTTTGTGCAGGAAACTCACTTTCACAAACTTAAATTTTCCAATAAGAGGGTCCCTCACACGTTTCTATCTTCCTGCTCCGCTAAACGCAAAGGTGTAGCTATTGCAATTAAGAATTCAGTAGCTTTTTCACTACACAATACTATTGTAGACCCACAGGGTCGATATCTGTGTGTGATCTGTGATATTAATAATGTTACATACACTCTCTTTAATGTATACTTTCCCAACAGGCATCAATCCAGATTTTGGGCTTCACATTGGCCCAGGATAGAGTCGGCGAGCAAAGGGATCTTAGTTATAGGAGGCGACTTTAACACCATTTTGGATGCACAACTGGACACCACTACCCCTGGGAGACACCTTCCCTACCTTGCCAAATCACTGTTAAGAAGTTCTTTATGACGTGTGGCATTGTCCGCATGGAGGTGAGAGGGACTATACCAACCTTTCTCATCACCCCGACAGTCATATTCCCGTATCGATTATTTTCTAGTCAACAAAACCTCATTACTCCAAACAGTTTCCTCTAGCATTAAAACCATGACCCAATTACACTCCCTTTAGCAGAACAGTTCTCGACTCCACTCCCATCCTAATGGCGCCTGAATGATTCCACCCTATATCATCTGGATTACAAAGATCGGTTACAAGAGGTCCTCTCATCATATTTTGAATAAAATTCCACACCCGACATGGATCCCCAAACCTTGTGGAGTGCACATAAGGCAGTCATGAGAGGCAACCTTATTGAATGCTACGCACATTTGAAGAAGGCGCGGAATAGGATAATTATGGAATTACTCACTTCCATTAAAGGGGTTGTCCGTGTTCAGAGCTGAACCCGGACATACCTTTTTTTCACCCAGGCAGCCCCCCTGAGGCTAGCATCGGAGCATCTCATGGTCCGATGCGCTCTCTTGCCCTGCGCTAGATCGTGCTGGCACGGGCTCTTTTGTTTATTATAACACACTGCCGGGCGGAAGCTTCCGCCCAGCAGTGTGTTCAGTGCCGTCACCGGCTCTGATGGGCGGGCTTTAGCGCTGCCCTAGCCGTTTTACTGGCTAGGGCAGCGCTAAATCCCGCCCTTCAGTGCCTGTGACGTCACTGGGCTTCCTGGCAGCCCCATGGAGAGCCCGGTACGTCACCAGAGCTCCAATAAAATGCCTTTGCCCTGCGCGATTTAGCGCAGGGCAAAGGAGCGATGCTTAAAGGGACTCTGTCACCAGTTTCTAACCCCCCCTTTTATAACTATGGTTCTCTCCATGGTCCCCTTCTCATTACAAAGCTGTTGTTATAAGATAAATCCGCCGTGTAGTTTTCATAAAAATCGCTTTTATCTAACCTGTCAATCTTCAGGATAAGGTGCCCAGGGCGTTTCTGATGGTCTGAATCTGCCGCTCTTCGCCGCCGCCGTTGGTGCCCTGCTCCTCCCATGATCCTTTCAGCGCCACCTCGATGTAATGCAATCCGCCTCCGGCTCTCCTCAGTGCCCCCTCCTCCTTTTCAAAGATATCGCGCGTGCGCACAGGCCTGTGCCTGATGCGCCCGTGCGGACGTTTAGATTCTGCCTCGTTGAGCGAAGTGCGCATGCGCGCGCACGCGCGAACATGCGCGAACGCGCGCGAATATGCGCGAACGCTCCACGAGGCAGAATCTAAACGTCCGCACGGGCGCATCAGGCACAGGCCTGTGCGCACGCGCGATATCTTTGAAAAGGAGGAGGGGGCACTGAGGAGAGCCGGAGGCGGATTGCATTACATCGAGGTGGCGCTGAAAGGATCATGGGAGGAGCAGGGCACCAACGGCGGCGGCGAAGAGCGGCAGATTCAGACCATCAGAAACGCCCTGGGCACCTTATCCTGAAGATTGACAGGTTAGATAAAAGCGATTTTTATGAAAACTACACGGCGGATTTAACTTATAACAACAGCTTTGTAATGAGAAGGGGACCATGGAGAGAACCATAGTTATAAAAGGGGGGGTTAGAAACTGGTGACAGAGTCCCTTTTAAGTAAGGGGGGCTGCCTGGGGGCAGCTCTGAACCCGGACAACCCCTTTAAACGCTTAGGGACATTAAACAAAGCCTCGGTTTCTGCCATTCATTCCGCAACTCTTCGTGATCTAAGACTGCGTCTTAAGGCAATATGGTCATCCAAACATGCCCTTTTTCTTAAACGGTTCAAGATGCAATGTTATGTACATAATAATAAGGCCGGTGTGTTTCTAGCCAAAAGGCTTAAACAATCCGCGACTCCCCCCCCCGGATAGGATTTTTATATGATAAACATGGTAACAAGATTATCGACCCCCGACTCATAGCAAACCAGTTCAAACTGTTTTAGGAGTCCCTGTACAACCTGAAGGATACCAAATGCCAATAGGATTGGCATTTGGTCCTTGGAAGTAGCCGTACGACAGTTGTGACGTCACACGCTACGCTCCCGGATTCCTTTGCCAACACGCTCCTTCGTGCACGCGCCAGCTGCCGGCCGCAGCGGTGCGCACCTTTTTTGAAGTAGAGCAAGAAGAACTGCTACCCATCTCGCACTGTTTAGTGCTCTGAAGACTGAACTTGTATTAGGAGCATTCACGAACCTATATCCAGCTGAACAGGTATTCATTACTCGATTGTGCCCCATGTCCTTTTTTCAGCGCTGATACCGTACTTTTTTGTTTACTACATATATATTTTGTGGATCGAGGCAACAGTTATCCTTTAGGTACTCGGCAGCGGCTCGGTGTACGGCTGTTCACAGAGAAAGGACATATTGTGATAGCGCAGATACAACTATTAAATTTTACATTCGAGATCTAATAACTATATGTATAAATATATCAGGGGTCAGTACAGAGATCTATCCCATCATCTATTATCCCCAGGACTGTGACTGTGACGAGGGGACATCCTCTGCGTCTGGAGGAAAGAAGGTTTGTACACAAACATAGAAGAGGAGTATTTATGGTAACGCGAGATTTCCGCGCGGGTGCAATGCGGGAGGTGAACGCATTGCACCTGCACTGAATCCGGACCCATTCATTTTTAAGGGGCTGTGCACATGAGCGGTGATTTTCACGCATCACTTGTGCATTGCGTGAAAATCGCAGCAAGCTCTATATTGTGCGTTTTTCACGCAACGCAGGCCCCATAGAAGTGAATGGGGCTGCGTGAAAATCGTGAGCATCCGCAAGCAAGTGCGGATGTAGTGCGATTTTCACGCATGAACAACAGAACGCAATCACAGTCAAAACTGACTGAAATTGCGTACCTACTCGCGCGGGTTTGCCACAATGCACCCGGGACGCATCCTGAGCCAAAACGTGACACCTGTGTGAACCCAACCTAAGAGCAGTGAGACTATGGAACTCTCTGCCTAAGGCCTCATGCACACGACCGTGACGTTTTTTTGCGGTCCGCAAACCGCGATCCGCAAAAAACGGAAGGCGCCCGTGTTGCCTTCCTCAATTTGCGGAACGGGCGCCGGCAATATAAATGCCTATTCTTGTCCGCAAATCGCGGACAAGAATAGGACATGTTATATTTTTTTGCGGGGCTGCGGAACGGAGCCACGGATGCGGACAGCACACTGAGTGCTGTCCGCATCTTTTGCGGCTCCATTGAAATGAATGCGGACCCAAACAACAGCTGTGTGCATGAGGCCTAAGGAGGTGGTGATGGTGAGTACACTAAAAGAGTTCAAGAGGGGCCTGGATGTATTTCTGCAGTGTAATAATATTACAGGCTATAGCTACTAGAGAGGGGTCGCTGATCCAGGGAGTTATTCTGATTGCCTGATTGGAGTCGGGAAGGAGTTTTTTCCCCTAAAGTGAGGAAAATTGGCTTCTACCTCACAGTTTTTTTTTGCCTTCCTCTGGATCAACTTGCAGGAAACAGGCCGAACTGGATGGACAGATGTCTCTGTTCAGTTTTATAAACTATGTTACGATGTCACAGCTGCTTACTTGAGTACACATATGGTCCCTTTCACACGGGCGAATATTCCGCGCGGATGCGGTGCATGAGTTGAACGCATTGCACCCGCACTGAATACCGACCCATTCATTTCTATCGGGCTGTTCACATGAGCCGTGATTCTCACGCATCACTTGTGCGTTGTGTGAAAATCGCAGCATGCTCTATATTCTGCGTTTTTCACGTAACGCAGGCCCCATAGAAATGAATAGGGTTGCGTGAAAATCGCAAGCATCCGCAAGCAAGTGCGGATGCGGTGCGATTTTCATGCATGGTTGCTAGGAGACTATCGGGATGGAGACCCGATCATTATTATTTTCCCTTATAACATGGTTATAAGGGAAAATAATAGCATTCTGAATACAGAATGCATAGTAAAATAGCGCTGGAGGGGTTAAAAAAATAAAACTCACCTTAATCCACTTGATCGCGAAGCCCAGCATCTCCTTCTGTCTTCATTTTAGCTCTGTGCAGCAACAGGACCTGTGGTGACCTCACTCCGGTCATCACATGATCACCATGGTAAAAGATCATGTGATTGATCATGTGATGACCGGAGTGACGTCACCACAGGTCCTGTTGCTGCACAGAGCTAAGATGAAGACAGAAGGAGATGCCGACTGCGCGATCAAGTGGATTAAGGTGAGTTAAATTATTTTATTTATTTTTTTGACCCCTCCAGCGCTATTGTACTATGCATTCTGTATTCAGAATGCTATTATTTTCCCTTATAACCATGTTATAAGGGAAAATAATACAATCTACAGAACACCGATCCCAAGCCCGAACTTCTGTGAAGAAGTTCGGGTTTGGGTACCAAACATGCGCGATTTTTGTCACACGAGTGCAAAACGCATTACAATGTTTTGCACTCGCGCGGAAAAATCGTGCGTGTTCCCGCAACGCACCCGCACATTTTCCCGCAACGCCCGTCTGAAAGAGGCCTATGTGATGTCACAGCTGCTTACCTGAGTACACATTTGTGATGTCTCCGCAGCTTATCTCAGTACACACATTTGTGATGTCACAGCTGCTTATCTCAGTACAGATATGTGATGTCACGGCAGCTTACCTGAGTACACGCATTTGTGATGTCACTGCAGCTTTACTGAATGTACACATTCTTGATGTCACAGAATACAATGTGACTAAAACCCACTTTTGATGTCACAGTAGCTTACCTGACTGAATCACATTGTGATGTCATTGCAGCTTCCCTGTATTTGTGATGTCACAGCTTGACAGACTGATACTTGTGATGTCATCATAGTATCTTACCTAGGGGCAGATATTGAACACAGGTGGCCCCTATGCAAGAACAGTATTTGTCCAATGCACACATCAGAACGTATGTACAGGAGGCCGCCCCGAGGCACACAGATTCCCTCTGTATACCCTGTGTGCCGCTGTATGGTGCTCTGTAGGCTTCCATTAGGGCTCGTTCACACGAATGTGTTCTGCCCTTTGCTGCATTTGCGGATCCGCAATACACGGGCACCATTCCGTGTGCATTCCGCATCACGGATGCGGACCCATTTACTTCAGTGGGTCCGCAAATCCGGAGATGCGGAACAGAAGCACGGAACGGAACACTACGAAAGCACTACGGTGTGCTTCCCGGGGTTCCGTGCCTCCGCACCGCAAAAAGATAGAGCATGTTCTATCTTTTTGCGGAATGGAGGGATCGCGGACCCATTCAAGTGGCTGGGCCACGGTCGGTACCCAATTTGCGGTCCACAGCACGGGCACAGGCTTCACACGGTCGTGTGAACGAGCCCTTACGGAGATCTGCTCGCTTAGGTAAAATGTTTCTAAAAAACAATAGCAATGTAATACGACATCTGATGGAACATGGCATGGTTTATACTTCCTTTATGAAATCGGAGACGCTGTAGCGCCCCATGGAAGTGTATGGGAGCCATATGACCGCTCTACACAATAGGCTCATGTATGACCGGCTTCAGTCTCATGGGTCAGTGATGGTTTGTGCCACATAATGGGATGGGTTATCAAGCAATATGACACATCCCTTTTGGTTATGTAACAGAGCTGGAGATTAACGTAGTCCTTGCTGCGCAGGACGTATATGAGGCTGAAAGAATTATGTGCGCACCCCTGCATAAATGTCTGTGGGTGCTCTCATATATCATGAATGGCTCCAGCAGAAGATCACGTTGGCGCGCGGTCACAGAAGCTGGCAGCGTATCTCACATCTGTCACACACCCGAGCACTGGCTTATGTCCCTGCTAATTATAGGATCAGTGGCCGCACAGTAGGGAAAGAGCTGCGGACTGAAGTCCATTTAGGACAAGGAACATACAGGGTCACAGATGGGGAGATAAAAGGATCATTTAATTTCATTTCCTTTGTGGTGTAAAAATGACCAGGGTATGAGGGCGTTGTTCTTCTTCTGGAGAGCCATCAATGGGTTTCCTCAAGTCTTTGATCCTGTCATAGGACGCTCCTTTATTGCTGGTCACACGGAAACAATTCAGTTCTTCATCTTGATTCTGCATGGACTGTTTAGGTCCCGATGTGACTGAAGGTCCTTTTACACGATGGGGAGTTTTTGTATGAATCGTTTGTTCATCCGATCATTGCTGTGTGCAAACACCCGACAAACGTGCAAGCGCTCAGTTGTCAGGAGATTGCATGCAGCCTTAGAAATCCCTGTGTGCTGCCGACAGTTTTGGATCGGTATATGGCTGAATGATCGCAGAGTAATGATTGTCCAGGCGCATACAGTAGAGCGAGACGAGCTTCGATCGACATGCGATATTGTTCATCATCCTTGTAATGGGAGCGTAAAGGGGGTGTTCTCATCTGATAGGTGCGGGTCCCACCTCTGGAGCCCACAAAGTGCCGGAGGGCACACTGCGCATGCGTGGCCGCCTTCCGCTCATTTCTATAGGACTGGTGAAAATAGCCAAGCAGCGCGCTCTGCTATTTTCGGAAGTCCTATTGAAATGAATGGGAAGCGCACCGTGCAAGCGCGGTCACAGCTCTATTCACTTCTATAGGGCTTAGGGAAATATTTTCGGCAGTCCCAAAGAAATGAATGGAGGGCGGCCACTCATGCGCAGTGCGCCCTCTGGAACTTTGCAGGCTCCGTTCTAAGTATAGGCTGTGGTACCAGAGGTGGGACCCGCACCTATATGACATTGGGACCATATCCTAGAGCAGGGGTAGGCAACCTCCGGCACTCCAGCTGTTGTAAAACTACAACTCCCAGCATGCATATTTGCTCTGCTCTTGTAAGAACTCACATAGAAATGAATGGAGAATGCTGGGAATTGTAGTTTCACAACAGCTGTAGTGCTGAAGGTTGCTGATCCCTGTCCTAGAGATATACCCCCAATGTCCAAGATGGGAAAAACCCTTTTAAGTCACTTAAGGTCCCTACATGCCTTCAATAGCCTTCTGAGCCCCCCCACCGCACACGAGTGCTCTATGGTGACCGATCTCCTTTAAGAACTAAAGTATACAGTGTGTTGGAATTTTAGGGTCCATTCACAAGTCCGCGTGTGTTTTGCGGATCCGCAGCACATCATGCGGCCCTATAGAAATAAGTGGGTCCGCAATTCCGTTCCGCAAGATGCAGAACAGAATTGCGGACGCGTGAATGGAGCCTTACTCCCCATTCCTTCTCTCCTCTGACACCTGCCCCTGGGGGAAGTCAGGAGGCACTTGTACGCATTATATTGTTGGCTGGTCCTGCAGGGTCTGCCCAATATTAATCTAATGTGTATGTTGAGCTTTAGGCTTCCTGCACATGACCGTATTCGTTTTGCCGCCTGCAAGTCACGGAACTGCAAAATACGAGTGCGGTCCATGTGCAGTCGGCACTTTTCGCATGCCTTATTATAAATATGTCTCTCCTTGTCTGCAAAATGGACAAGAATAGGACATGTTCTATAATTTGCAGGACGGCTGCCGTCCGCATTTTTTGCAGCACCGTAGAAATTAACTTGTCTGAGGGGTAACTACCGCAGATTGCAGCGCCCTGTCAGAGGCAGGGTGTCGGCAATGTGTTTCTGCCGCCGCCAACATTTGTAATGTATTAAACGTTAGTTATCATTGGTGGCGCAGTGGCCACAGCCCCTCCCCTCCTCCTCCCCTCTGTGCTGTCATTCGTGGCGCAGTGGCCACAGCCCCTCCCCTCCTCCTCCCCTCTGTGCTGTCATTCGTGGCGCAGTGGCCACAGCCCCTCCCCTCCTCCTCCTCCCCTCTGTGCTGTCATTGGTGGCGCAGTGGCCACAGCCCCTCCCCTCCTCCTCCCCACTGTGCTGTCATTGGTGGCGCAGTGGCCACAGCCCCTCTCCCTCCTCCCCTCTGTGCTGTCATTGGTGGCGCAGTGGGCACAGCCCCTCCCCTCCTCCTCCTCCCCTCTGTGCTGTCATTGGTGGTGCAGTGGGCACAGCCCCTCCCCTCCTCCTCCTCCCCTCTGTGCTGTCATTGGTGGCGCAGTGGCCACAGCCCCTCCCCTCCTCCTCCCCTCTGTGCTGTCATTGGTGGCAGCAGCAGCACAGGGGGGAGGGAGAGACTGCTTCCTTCTTCCCTGTGCTGCTGAGAGCAGCGCGATCCATATTCTCTGATACTGGACTGTGTAGTAGCACAGCCTAGTATCGATAAAAGACAAATCCCAGTATTGTTTCAATACCGGGCTAAAAGTATCGATTGGGTATTGATGGTTTGATACCTGAAACAACCCTAGATGTTACCACCCCCATGTTCTTGGGATGCAACTCATCCTTCTTTTTCAAACAAACACGACGAGTGAAGTTTAGACCAAAGAGTTCTACTTTGGTCTCATCTGACCACACGACTTTCTCCCATGCCTCCTCTGGATCATCCAGATGGTCTTCGGCAAACTTCAGACGGGCCTGGACATGTGATGACTTGAGCAGGGGAACCTTTCGTGCAATGCATGATTTGAAACCATGACGGCGTAGTGTTCTACCGACAGTGCCCTTTGAAACTGTGGTCCCGGCTCTCTTCATGTCATTGACCAGCTCCTCGCTTGTAGTTCTGGTCTGATTCCTCACCTTTCTTATCATCAGTGATACCCCACGAGGTGAGATCTTGCATGGAGCCCCAGTCCGAGGGAGACTGACAGTCGTCTTTAGCCTCTTCCAGTTTCTAACAATTGCTCCAACAGTTGATCTATTTTCACCAAGCTGCTTGGCAATTGCCCCGTAGCCCTTTCCAGCCTGTGGAGGTCCACAATTTTGTCTCTGGTGTCTTTTGACAGCTCTTTGGTCTTGTCCATGGTAGTAGTTGGCGTCTGACTGACTGTGGGGTGGACAGGGGCCTTTAAAGAGCTTGGACAGGTGCTAAGTAAGATTAATGAGTGGAGTAGTGGTGGACTTTTTAAAGGCACAGTAACAAGTCTTTGAGAGCCAGAATTCTTGCTGTTTCTCAGGTGTTCAAATACTTATGTTCAGCAGTGCAAGACAAATAAATTCTTAAAAAAATCATACAATGTGATTTCCTGATTATTTTTTTTTTATTCAGTTTGAGTGGGAATGCACCTACAATGTGAATTTCAGACCCCTCCATGATATCTAAGTGGGAGAACTTGCAAAAATCGCAGGGTGTTCAAATACTTCTGTTCCTCACTGTATGTATTAGGGTACTTTCACACTAGTGTTTTTCTTTTCCGGCATAGAGTTCCGTCCTAGGGGCTCTATACCGGAAAAGAACTGATCAGGCATATCCCCATGCATTCTGAATGGAGAGTAATCCGTTCAGGATGCATCAGGATGTCTTCAGTTCAGTCATTTTGACTGATCATGCAAAAGAGAAAACCGTAGCATGCTACGGTTTTATCTCCTGCGAAAAAAAAAAAGAAGACTTGCCTGAATGCCGGATCCAGCATTTTTTCCCATAGGAATGTATTAGTGCTGGATCCGGCATTCAAAGTACCGGAATACCGGATCTGTCCTTCCGCAGACCGAAAGAAAGGTGAAAAAAAAAAAATGCCGGGTCCAGAATGACGGATCCGGCATTTCAATGCATTTTTTCGACTGATCAGACATTTTTAGGACTGATCAGGATCCTGATCAGTCTTACTAATGCCATCAGTTGGCATACGTTTTGCTGCTTTCCGGATCACTCTGCCGCAAGTGAAAGTATATCCTGCTTCTATATTACATTGCCTGAGAAGTAGTTCCAGACGCGGGTGCAGTAATGGTGTGGTAATTGCATGGCTCACTAATGACAGCAGCAGACATGGTAATTATAGGCAGGGTGCAGGATGCATGGCGTGTCTGTGGCGGGCAGAGGTCGGCAGCCCCCTTAATCACTGCCTGCTTCCACGCTATGTCATTTCATCTTTCAGTACAGTATGTTGCACTTCAGACAGCAGCATTTTATCCCGTATACTGTTATTTGTCATTAGCATATCACTGTAAACACGCATTTCAGTAAAAAGATGCCCCCAGTGCTCTCCACAAATCTAAAGTGGGTCCAAAGATCCTTTCTCAGTGCCCGATGTAGCAAGCAATTGTAAAGATGAAAGTGTTCCTTCCCGGCAGACCGTTACTTTTACATGCAGTAATCTCCTCCACAGTTTGGGGAGGAGTGATCACTATTGCCATCGCTCGTCCCCGTCCTGAATCATTGTTTGCCGGCAGCTGAAGCTGTTTAGACGGTATCTGCACGAATGATCTTGTTACCTGATGAATGAGCGTTTTGCTCGTTCAGCGAGTATCTGGCAGCATATTACACCGACAGATCAATGCTAATGAGCGTCCATATGAACTCCTGAACATTGGGCAATGTATTATAGGGACCTTAAATGGCTTGTCAACGATTTTGATACCGATGACCTATTCTCTGGATAGATCATCCGTATCTGAGCAGTAGAGGTCCTACTACCAGGACCCCGCCAATCAGCATTTTGTGTTGAGCGCCGCAGCCTTCTCTGTGCTCGCCACATACAGCACCGTACATTGTATTGCAGCTGTGCTTGGCATCTCATTCACTTCTATGGGGCTGAGCTGCGCCTAGGCCACCTGGCAGATGAAAGTGTCGTCACTGGCTTTGGCAAAGCTGCGAGAAAGAAGCAGCGCTCACAGGAGCACCAGAGTTTTCTTCAACAGCTGATCGGCGGTATCTACCCTCTAGACCCACTAGACCACCAGGGGCCAATATACAGTAATAAGGGGTTTTCTGAAACTTAAAGGAGTTGTCCCACAAAAAATATTATACAGTTTTCAAACAAGCACCTTGATCTGAATGCTTTTATAATTGCATGTAAGTAAAAATTTTGCATAGCCGCTGAGATATTCAATAAAGTCTATCTGTATAGCGCCACCTGCTGTTTGTTCTTTTACTTATTTCTCTGTCCTCCTCACTGAGAAGGCCGCTCATGCTCAGTTTCATCCTTCATCTGCCCCCTGAGCTGTGATAGGGAGAGCATGGACACGCCCCCTGAGCTGTGATAGGGAGAGCATGGACACGCCCCCTGAGCTGTGATAGGGAGAGCATGGACACTCCCCCCCCCTCCCCCCCCCGAGCTGCTGCAGAAAAGACACTTCCTTTGAGCTGCCATCTTGATATATATCTAGCAGAGCAATGAATGAGAAGATCTCTGGACCCATGTGAGGTACAGGGCTGGTTCTAGCTTTGTTAGGCTTCTTGCACACAGCCGTTGTGGTTCCATTCCGTACATTGGGGACCGCAATTTGCATTCAACTTGAATGAGTCCGTGATCCGTCTTTCTGCAAAAAGATAAAAACAAGTTCTATTTTTTTGCCGAATGGAAGCACGGATTGGAACCCCACGGAAGCACTCCGTAGTGCTTCCGTGGGGTTCCGTTCCGTGCTTCCGTTCCGCACCGCATCTCCGGATTTGCGGACCTATTCAAGTCAATGGGTCCGCCTCCGTGATGCAGGGTGCACACAGGCGGTGCCTCGTGTATTGCGGAACCGCCGTGTGTGGCCCGCAATACGACCATGGGAGCACAATGGCCGTGTGCAAGAGGCCTTAGAAAGAAGTTATCAAATACTATATGATATTTGATTTTGATTTTTTACATTAGTCATGGGACAACCCCTTTAAATACTGATGACCTATCCTCTGCATAAGCCATCTGTATCTGATCGGTGGTGGTCCGACACCCGGGACCCCTGCTGATCAGCTGTATGAGAAGGCACCAGTGCTCCTGTATAGCGGCAGCACATCCTCTGTGCGTTCCTGACCTGGTGTAAAAGGCACACAGAGAAGCTGTAGATGTGGAGATCACTTACATTCACAGTGTTACATTTATAGCGCTCTTTATGGTGAAAATGCTGAATAAAGAAGGTTTGTTTCAGCCCTTTGTTTTCCCCGTCACGCCTCATTCTGCACTTTCCCTTTCTCTTCCTTTTGTTTCCCGGGTTTTGCTTTCACCTGTGCTCGTTGTCGCCCCCTGCTGGGTAATAGACTTTGTGTAGGCTGCCAAGAGAAATCCAAGGTGATAATTGCTCTCGCCTAATTTCTGGCTCACAGTCATGGTTGTCAAATTAGCTCTATTAGCTAGAGAAGAAAGCTGTGCCTGTAGCGCCACCTATTGGATGGAGGATATCCTATACGATTGGTGCTATGTATTTTGTAATATATAATACCTGAGTATACAGACAACAGTTTGAGATTGGTGGTGGTCTGACTCTCTGCACCCCCTGCGATCAGCTGTTTGAATCGGCCGCGGTGCTAGTGCGAGAGCTGCGTCCTCTGCAGTATTTACTTGCACGCCCCCTACATTGTAGTGGTGGAGCAGTGTAATTACAGCTGTTTGTAACATTCAAGTGAATATGGGAGAAAGCTGTAATTACCCTGCACCACCAGTGTAGAGGGCGTGCCGGTAATAAGTGCAGAGGACGCAGCTCTCACACTAGCGCCGCGGGCCCCCCACTGATCTGAGGATAGGTCATAAATATCATCAACCCGGAATAGGGCTGAAACGATTGTAAATTCTTTTGCATCGAGGATTCGCTTTTGTCGTGTGACCACGGAGTGTTAGTGAAGCGTTTGCTATTACTCACCGCTCCGTGGTCACCCGCTGGCCCGCACCACGCTGCATTGTCCTCCTGACATATCTTCAGGACATGGTGTGCGCTTGCGTGCACTACGACCTGACGTCAGGACGACAGTCCAGTGCGCGGAGAAGACGATGGACGAGCTGTGGAGCGGCGCCCCTACAGGAGAGGTAAGTATTTTATTTCACTGGAGCTGGGGACATGGCTAGGAGGGGGAGATAGTGGCACTGGGGGGCATGTGATGGCACTGGGGGGGGGGAGCTGATGGCACTGGGGGTGGAAGCTGATGACACGGGGAGGGCAGCTGAGTTTTTATAAATAAAAATTTTGTTTTGATTAGTTTTTTTGTTATTAGAGTACTCAACTAATCGTTGGATTAATCAATAGAATACTCGATTACAAAAATAGCTGCAGCCCTTACCCGGAATACCCCTTTAAAGTATACCAGTAGCTTCTGCTGGCCTGGACTTCCCTACGTGATAAACGATCCAGTACGTGGGCTGCTTGTATGTGAATTCCTTGGGCGCCGCTGTTCCATGTTGGCTGGATCAGATGAACCGCACCATGCACAATAGGTCAGTAGTGTCAAGTGATACCGCTCCGTGCCAGGGGGAGTTCGGTGCTGGAGAGACATGAAAGCGGTGAACATTGCGTTCGGTGGTTTCACTTTCTAGAGCCGTAGTGATTGCAGCGCAGGTCCGAACAACAGGCAGGTTGTATTTCATAGCGGGCTGGCTGCAAGGATTATTGCTCCATTCAGCCGGGTCATGCTCCGCTCTTGTGTCTGTGAATAAACACAACAAAAGGAAAAATTAAAGGACCCTTAAGACCTAACTTTTATTCTAAATCGGATTAAAAAAACAACAACTATATTTTCAGGCGAATAGAAAATACACAAAGGCAACGATATAGCCCAACTACCACTGAGCATATGGCATCCACTGGAGAGACCCAGAGATGGAATGTGTCGATATCCGGATATAAGAGCAATTAACTTGGGCAATGACAAAGGGGTTTAAATATTAAGCAATTATTATCACGGGATAGGTACTTTGTTACTTCTTTTATTTTCTATCTTCACTATGTTTCCTATCTACTACCCTTGAAGGGGAGTTTTCTCTATCTAGGGCTAACTGAGGGTCAGACAGGGCAGGCACGAGGACAGGGAGATCCCACCGTCAGGGATTGTCCCTGGGCAGAGGTTTAGTTAGGGCGGGTACAGGGAGAGTCTCTTTTTCTTATCCTCGCTGGTATCTGATTATTACCCCAGACCTCTGATTCCTGCCTCTGTCATTGCCTTAGTTAATTGCTCTTATATCCTGATATCGACACATTCCATCTCTGGGTCTCTCCAGTGGATGCCATATGCTCAGTGGTAGTTGGGCTTTATCGTTGCCTTTGTGTATTTTCTATTCGCCTGAAAATATAGGGTGTTTTTTATCCGATTTAGATTAAAAGTTAGGTTTTAAGGGTCCTTTAATTTTTCCTTTTTTTGTGTTTTATACTCCTTTTTTTTTTTTTTTTGTAAGCATACCAGAACTATCTGTTTATCTAGATTTAGCAATTTGTCTTGTGTCTGTGACCCGAGGGCCGCTTTATGACGCCCCCGTGAAGCACTGCTTCTTGGGTTGAATACTGCTCTAATAGGCAGGCACTGGACGCCAGCTTCCTTGCCCTATTGCTTTGGGGACCTGGCATGTCCGTAAGTTTCATGAGCCGCCTTTTGATTTAAATAGGTGTGTGTAATGCTTCATTTCTCCTGTGGTGGCGCTGCAGGGAAATGTAACGATTCCATCTTTGATCTCCAGCCGGATACCACGTGATCAACATATTTTCTGGGGTCAATTCTTACAATAAAGTGGACAACCCATTTAAAGGTTTGTCTGGGACTTTAAGGGGTATTCCGGTTAGATTAATTTATCCCCTATCCACAGGTGAAGGACTGATAAAAAAAATATTTATTTTCTTGCGTTCCTTCTCTAAAACCTAGGTGTGTCTTATAGGACGACAAATACTGTACTAATGTATAGTGATTGTCCATATTGCCTCCTTTGCTGACCGGAGTCATTTTTCCTTCGCATTATAAAAAGCACATATCCAGGGATTACGGACTTCGCTGCAGTGCAGATATGAGGTGGCCTGGACGTGAGCTGCTGTGCATGCGTGCCTATTTGCTCTTTCACAGTCTCAACCAGAGAGGCAACAACAAGTTCTTTGGATCTAACAGTTCAGTGTTTTATTCACACTTTAGGCAAATGACAAAACAAGCAGTCATATGCAAACAAAAAGTCACCTTGCGGTGTTGGTGGTAATTCACGCCATGCGGCAATTCTGCCTCAAAGAGTCCTTGCTGATAGCAGCACCAACCTGTTTTCACGCCAACTTGCATACCCCCATTACGAATCAACCGCTGTGTGCGGCGTACCCGATCCTCCAATGCGCATGCGCGCACCATATCTGTGTCATAGAAAAGCGTCATAACAAACTTGCGCCTGCGAGGTATTCCTCAACAGTCGCCATCTTGGAAAAGGTAAAACATAGGTCAGACGCAGCTGGTGCACAGCGTCCCCACCTATGTAAACCACCACTCAAGCAATGGCGAAACCATACTATTCATGCATTAAACGCGAAACGGACAAGAATTGGAAATGTTCTATTTTTTTTTTTGCGCAGCGGACATACGGAAACGGAATGCACACAGTCATTTCTGGGTTTTTTGAGGACCTGTTGAAGTGAATGGTTCTACATTCTTACCTGTAAAAAAACGGAATGTAAACAGGGAAAAAAAATTTGTGTGCACAAGCCCTGAGCAGGAGGCTGCCTCATATAATGCGGCCTCTCCTGCGGTACTTTCTGTTGTGTGTAGGTGGCTGAATACTTGTGCAGCGAGTTCTGAACACAATGTACTTCTTATTATGAGTCATGGGAATTAATATTGAAGCAGGTGACGTATACAAGGGAGTCTATCATTGTCCTGTTCCTATAGATTTTATTCCAGTAGGACCCCATGGATTGCTGTAACAGGTGCTGATGAATCTGCCTCCCCCTGCCCTTACGAGCAGTAATAAAGTTTATCCTGGCATTCCTTGTTCATGAATAGAATTCCGGAGTTCAGTGAAGACTTACACACAGGGATGGTGGAGAGCTGGCTGGCAGTTTCTGTAGACACTTGTTACCAAGCACCTGTTACCAGTGTCCGTGATCAAAATGGGACAAATGCTTTGTATGCAGAAGTGCGTTTGTGGTCATATTATAGTACGTGTGTGTATAGAAGCATTACCCCCCTCTTGTTTTTTAGAATGTGTGATGCCAGAGGGCCATGCCGTGCTGTGGTTTTATAAAACATTAGTGTTAATGGGAGTGTCTTATCTCCTTAAGGGTCCATTCACACGTTCGTATGAGTTTTTCGGACCGCACATCGCCGGCACTCTCATAGAAAATGCGGATAGCACGTTCCGGCCCCATTAAAAATGAATGGGTCCGCACCTGTTCCGCAAAATTTCGGAACGGATGCGGGCCCATTTTGCAGACATTTTGCTTAGGCGTGGGTTAAGGCCCCTTTACAATGGCCAATGATCGGGGCATTTATCAGGTAGGAAATTTCCTAGGAATGCTCCTTCCTGATAATTGCCCTGTCTAAAGGTGCCACTGATCACTAGATGAACGAGCAAACTCTCATTCATCAGATGTGTAAACAGGAATCTGCTGCCCAGAAACAATAAATGTATATGGGGACTATCGATTACTCTATCGATCGCTTGTCCCCATACAGCGGAGACATTGCATTATGTGAATTCAACACTTGCCTCTCCTGATGAGCAGGCAGTTATCAGGAACAACAGGTTCGTTCACGGTAATTCCATCTGTAATTCCATCTGTCAGCAGATTTGTCCCTATGACACTGGCTGACCTGTTACATTGGCACTTGGCAGCTGAAGGCATCTGTGTTGGTCCCATGTTCATATGTGCCCGCATTGCTGAGAAACATGATGTTTTATTATATGCAAATGAGCCTCTAGGAGCAACAGGTGTGTGTGGCCGTTACACCGGGAGGCTCAGCTCTCTCTGCACCTGTCGCGCCCTCTGCACTTTGATTGAAAGGGCCAGGCGTAATTATGTTTTCACTATCTGGCCCTGTCTATCAAAGTGCAGCAGTTGCAGAGAGAGCAGAGCCTCTAGGTGTAATGACAACCCCCCGTTGCTCCTAGAGGCTCATTTGCATATATTAAAACATGATTTTTCTAAGCAATGCGGTCACATATGAACATAGGACCAACACAATGCCTTCAGCTGCCAAGCGCACATGTAACAGGTCAGCCAGTGTCATAGGGACAAAACTGCTGACAGATGCCCTTTAAGCCCCATGCTTTAACTTTGGTGTAATTCGTGTGTTGTGACCCTGTAGTTCTAAAAACGTAACTTCTGTTCTGTCACATGCTCCGAAAGCCGTCATCTCCTAGCTCATTCTGCAGTGCTTCGGTTTTAATGTTCTGTTCTGTTTTGCCCTAGGTCATAATGTCTGAAGACTCCTTGTAGCCTTTCCGCCTGGAGAACATCGGCTTTACTATAAAGGGCCTCAGGTAAAAATGATTTTATGTTACAGGCACAACAGAAAACTCCATTAAGCTTTGCCCTTAAGACTTCACCTCCTCATCAGTCAGTCATGTTACTAATAGAGATCTATTGAGCTAGGATATTCCATCCCTGTATGATCGGGGGGGTTTCCGACCTTTAGGATTCAAACTGATCCCTGTTTTTCCCTGTATAAAGGTGCTACCAGGCTGCACAGGGACTGGGGCTGTGCTGCACCCCCTTTTATTCTCATGATCTGTGGGGGTCCTCTTGGTAGCAGTATGCTATCTCTTGATGAGGTACATATCAATAAATATAGGGGGCACACCAGAAAGGAAAGGGAGTACACTAACGGTTCAAGTATAATACTCAACACCCAAAAGACACAGAGAACCGTAATAATGTGCACATCCAAAGAATGTAAAATCAAGCAAGCAAATTTTTTGGACCACATAGACCTACAGACTTTTAAAAAATTGGATACAATAGGTCATGTGCTGGTGAAAAATGGAACCAGACACAGAGCCCACCAAAGTCCTCAAGCTGGACTTTACCGGCGATACACGTGGGGTGTTTTATTACTGACATAGGCCCACCTATATAGTCCGTACTCTACACTATTGCATCTTATCCTTTTCAGGTATCGTTGTATGGCTTTTGATGCTACATTATCCTTTATGTAATATTGTTGCTTTCTTTTCTAATATTTTATTGCACTTTATTTCCTCCTTACATGCTGTGTCCTTACTAGTGGACTTTGGTGGGCTCTGTGTTTGTGTCTGGTTCCATTTTTAACCAGCACATGATCTATTGTATACCATTTTTTAAATGTCTGTATGTCTATGTGGTCCAATAAAATTGCTTGATTGATTTTTACGTTCTCTGGATGTGCTCATTATTACGGTTCTCTGGACCTTTTAGGAGTTGGTTATCTCTTGGTGAATCCTTACATGAAGCTCGTACAGGGTCAGAAACAGGCAGACAATAAGCTGATCCTCCCAGAGCAACGCAGCTGCGGTTGTCATAAGGAACAAGCCTCTAACAAACAGAAAAGTGATGAATGGGTTAATGAATGCTTCAGGACCCGTTCACACAGAGGCTTTTGACACTGTCAAAGTCCACCTCGTATACCGTGGCAAAAACCACCAAAGTTTCTGTCGCAGTTGTAGAATTTGGATGCTGCAGAGCCGCTGAGTCTCTATAGTCACCCACGAGGATCCATGCACATGGCGCCTGGAAAGGGCACTTCCCTTCTTGGCGCAGTCTCGGCTCTACACTGGCTGCCCGCATACTGCAGCGTTGCCTCCCATCAAAAACAGTGGGAGGCAGACAGCATGCAGCCATGTGATTTCACACGCGTCCCATGTGTTTAGGACATAGATAAAAGGCCGAGCAAATTATTAGAAGAATTGAAAAAATGTATACTACCCGCAGTCACTGGTCTCAGCAGTCTTGTGCTGTATACTGCTGAGGCCATTGATTGGCTGCAGTGGTCACTTGTCAAATGCCAGCATGTCATGGCTGCAGCGGATGAGAAGATCGGAATGGAGGGGGGTTGGAGCTAATTTTAAGAGCTTCCTGGCCTGTTTTCATTTAACTTGGACAACCCCTTTAACAGAAGTGAGTGTGTGCCTATTAAATTAAGTTTTTGCCCGAGTCAGGGCAGGGGAAAAGCTACTCGAGACTTTTCAGTGCATCTGATTGGCTGAGAAAGCTTTGCTAGGGTCATTAATATGCAGTGCGAAATGCTGATTAATCATGTCCTGTATGTTACAGCATAAAACGGCGACACCCGGATAGCTAGCGCTTCACTCTTATAGGGTCCCTTTAATACTGCGGACTTTTGGTTAGGTGTGACGTAATAGTGTGCTGCCCGGTTTCCTGATTCAAGGATTTGATATTTATCCCATGTAATATGTTTGGGGTTGAGCCTTCACCCCATTACTCTGACTCAGTGTGAGTGACGATCGACTGCCTGTATTCTAGACATTTCCCTCAGAATCTTGGAAACTTGTCCCAGTCCTTAATATACTGTCTTCATGTGCACGATGCCTTGGTCACTATCCTCATCATCCGTGTTGGCAGGATCTGCCGTATAGTTCCTCAGTCACTCAGTAGCCATGCGTCTCGAAATAACCATGTAATAATAGCCTCTCCAGATGTCCCGAGTTGTCATCCTCGGGCACCTCTGGTCCCTTGCCAGTTTCCCTGCTCTAATGGATTGTCCGTGGATAGTAGCTGTGCCGTTCCTATTACTACATGAATGAGTGACGTCATAACATGTATGCCACGCTGGGTGAGTAAATCTAATATTTGTGGCCATTCTTATGGCACTGATCTTGATTAGCGCTACAGCCAAGAGACGCAGGACCCCCGGGCCCCTTGTAGAGTACTACCTGAATATGATATAAAATATTTTCACAGAGACACAAGTATGCCACAGCATTTTTCTTGACATCCTGTTGCCCAGGGGCATACACAAAACTCATAGACCCCCATAGTATATCTTAGTATGGGCCCCCTGCGCCACTCAGTTCCCCAGTACATTTGACTCTCTCAGGCAATGGGGAAAGCAAAGCGCAGAGACCCCTATATTTCCTATTAATTTATAATATAATTTTATTTATTTATTTTTTGTGAGAAAAATTTTGATAAAAAAAATGACAGTGAAAAAAACTGGCCCTCCACCTCCTTCATTAGTAGCTGACTTTCATGTCAGAACAAGTGGAACAGGTACTTCATAAATACTTGCATAAACACACTGATAAATCTCTATACAGCTCGAAATCACTGCTTCCCCTCACATAATATATTACAAAACTAGCTGCCTGAAGCCACCACTAGGGGGAGCTCAGTGCATGGGAATTTATACAGTTATGACTGACTCCAGTGGAAGATGTGAAATCTTTTTGCACTGAGCTCCAACTAATGGCATCTGCAGGAAATTGCAGTGTGTTCATGTTGGGAACAGGAGAAGCAGTTCAGCATCGGGCCCCCCACCCCCATGCCGCACAGGAGTCATGCGGTCTGCCTGTCACTGTCCCTCCCATGACAGAGGTTAGAAGATCTGAGAGACTGGCGGCACGTGAAGTTATCTGACTGCCTCTCTGTTTCCACTTGTTGCAGTGTTGTTGGTAATGACCACACCTCTTGTCAGGTGCAGCTTGTGGTCATTACTGCTGCCCTATTTAGTCTAGACTCACACTTAATACCATGCGGTTTATATTATCTGCTTGGAGTTGGAAGAGCTGGTGTGTGGTCCTGATTGGAGTTCCTGCTCATCCATTTTTTATTGAAGATAATTGTACTTCGCTTTGTAGGGTCAGGAACCCTGAAACGGCTGTCCACAGGGGGTCACCCTTCTTTTTGGTGGAATCTAATAGGAAATCCAGATATGCATCTCTTGCGGTTTCTTCGGTGCGGTTCCTTGCATCAGTTCTCTGTTTCAGGTTCAGCAGCTTTGGAGCCTGGCACTCGAGCTGCGCTAATATTTTATGCTACATTTTAATTAACGGCTTAATTTCACACTGAAAAGTTAAGCGAGAGGCATTTGAGAAGCACAGCATATCCACCGAGACGCAATATCTTTTTGGCAAGACTTTTGCTAACTTCATCGACTGGTCCCTGGTGTCCAAAACGACTGGGAATGTAAAAGTGAGAGTACGGAATGCTAGAAAGACATTCTGTCAGCTGGCCATTACTCCTAGAGCAGGCGAACCGTCTGTGTGATGTCAGTGGTTTCTGGAAATGAAGTATTGCTGCAGGTCAGAATTGTATGAGGACAGGGAACAAGAAATATCAGCACTGACTAAAACATACCCACCAATCAGTCATCACCTTTTGTCTTTTATTTTACTGTTCACTTGTTTCTTGAAAGCAAAGTTAAAGGGGTTGTCAGGATAGGCTATCTGTATCAGATCGGCAGAGGTCTGACACCCTGCACCCCCACCGATCCGCTGTTACGTTGTAGATTTGATGCCTGAAGTTGGACCAAGCTGCGTGGTTTCAGCTCTAGAGCTACACGGTAATGACCTGATCTGCAGAGATAGGCCTGAAGGTAGGCCGTGAATATCGAAATCCTGGAAAACCCCTTTAAGCAACTTTCTAAACAATCTTCTTTATAAGAGTAGCTCACTCAGACTGTAGATAGGGGTGGGGGGGGGGGGGTAAAGCACATACACTACAGTCTGCAAAGGAAGAATCACATAGGCCATGTACAGGTTTTAGGGAGAATCGCACACTAAGAGTCCATTCACACGTCCGCAAAATAGGTCCGCATCCGTTCCGCAATTTTGCGGAACAGGTGCAAACCCATTCATTTTCAATGGGGCCAGAATGTGCTGTCCTCATCCGCACTTCCGGATCCACACAAAAATAGAACATGTCCTATTCTTGTCCGCAGTTTCTATGAGAGTGCAGGCGATGTGCGGTCCGCAAAATGCGGAACGCACTCTGCTGGTGTCCGTGTTTTGCAAAACACATACGGACGTGTGAATGGACCCTAATCAGCACAAGAGAGAGGAGATCCCTCATTTTCTACAGGCACATTTAGCTGCTCCATGGGAAGATTGACAGGTAGTAGGGTAACCATTAACCATAGTTACCCACTTCTGCCAGACTCCTGAATGACTGATTTGCCAATGTATCACTGTATAACAAGGAAAGTTTGGAAAGTGGATAAGTTGTAAAATTTGGTTCGGTCTTTTATAGATAGATTTAGTAAATTTAGGCAAGTCTGAAAGGTTGTAGAAGACATTGCTATCTGGAGATGTCATGGTTGCCGGTCCAGTCTCTGGTAGATGCCTGTAGGAAGCACAGCAGATATTTGTCTGGCTGGCATCAGTGTCTGTATAACCGCCAATAAGGTCATTGCATCAAAGCAATGTCAAGCAGTACAGGGGTTTTCTGTAAAGCATTGATGACCCATCTTTAGGACAGACCATCAGTATTTGATCAGTGGGGGACTGATCCTCAAGACCCCTGTTATTCAGCAAATTAAAGTCACCATGGCACGGTAGCAAGAGCAATGGACTGTTCAATGTTTGACCAGACCCAGTTGCTCATTGGTAAGTGTGGCTGTGTCTGGTTCTTCAGTTCAGTCCCAATCCATCATTTTGCCGATTGGTGGGGGTCATGGTGGTTGGGCCTCCAGTGATCACACATTGATGGCCTACTCTAAGGATAACCTCTTCAAAATGTCTGCTTTGCACTATCCTAATTTGGTCAAAAAGACCTTAAAAAATAAGCTAATCACAGGGTGTTGCTGGGATCCCATGTGATCAGATCTAACCTGTGGGGAAACCAGGCAGCAAGTGTTCAGCTCTCCTGCAGAACCACCAGAAGGAGCGTTAAAGTGGGTTTCTTATATTAGACATTTATGGCATATACACAAGATGTCTGGTAGATGTGCACCCCACCTCTGGGACCTACACCTATCCCCAGGCATTATGGAGTTTAAAAGCAGCTGTGGGACATTCTGAAGGTAGACACAAGTTCCACCTCTGGGACCCGCACCTGTCAGATGTTTATGGCATATCCGGGTCTCCTGGTTTGGGTGCTTTGCCCTGATTTGTCCTTATTTCATGGCTGTTTTTGTGTTCTCCATGCATTGCATCGTCTTATGTTGTGCTGTGATGGGTGTTCTCTTCCATGGTTGTCATCATCTGTTGCTTGTTCAGGACCTGTTATAAAACATCCGACCTGCCTGAAGCCTCCTGGCTGAACAGCTTACATTCTGTTATTTATTACCATGACCAAGCTGAGACATAAAAGACCAAGCTTGAGAGCAAAACCAAAGAACACGGTCCTCTAATCCTGCCGGTATTCCCAAGAGATGTTATTGCCTTGTTACTAATGACAAGCGATCTCCAGAGAGACCTTTGCAGGTATTATTGAATCAGTTTAGCTAATTGATTGATTGATTGATTCCAAGGGTCAAGCATTGACCTTTTCTTATTGAAGCCAATAAACTCCATTATACAGTTATTAATTGGTGCAGTTCAGGTTATTGGCATCTATCGTCTGCTGGTCTATACTGGTTGTCACTTGGTTTTAACTAAGATTTAACTTAGAAAAAGGTGAATACAAGCTAGCTGAAAAAGGAAATCGGCTGGCTGCAGGATATTGACCATTATAACATATATTGTATTATCCACCACCCATATTGGCCAATAATACCTAATACAATAATACATACAGTTATATCAACCATGATGTATACATACCAGTGCCAGAACTTTTACATGTTCCATGATACTGTTCAACATCCTGTTCCAACAGGAAGTCACATGGAAGCAGCCAATCAGACCTTGCTGACATATCACTTCCTCTTCCTGTGTGGAACATCTGCTCACGCATCACTTCCTCTTCCTGTGTGGAGCATTTGTCTTTGGAGGTCAGTACAGGAAAAAGGGGAGTGGTTTCATAGTTGATAAGTTTAAAAAAAAATAAAAAAAAGCCCAGGTCCTCAATGTCCAACCTGTAATCCTGCCGACAGAATACACTGATGTAGAGTGATTATTATAACTGATGGACGGGTGAGTGCAGTGAGCATTGGTCAGTGGTAATGTTTGACCTGTTGCTTTTGTGGTGCGGACATGATTGTAGTTCTTGCAACTGTGTAGGAACGTCAACACCCAAGCCTCCTTGCCTACTGTGTCTCTTCTTCCATCACCCCCAGTTCATGTTGTGTGAAGCACTGGGTCTGTATACTGCCATGCAAGTACACTGCACTGATTTCTCAATGTGGTCACAATATCTACGACCTGTCCTCCTAGTTGGGCTTCCAATGTCATGAGCAGCTTGGCGCCCACGACTAACCAACGATGAAAAGACAATTTAGTTTTAGTGATGTGACCAGCACCAAGTCATTTATGGTACATTCGTATTTTCAGCATCCCAGATTCTCTGCCGGAACAGCATACCGGATTTTTCCAGATCTAGCAACGCCAAATAGTGCCATGCACCACCGGACCCCATAAACTGTGGTGGCATCTGAGTAGTGGCTTTCAGCTGGACAAAATGCAATGTTTTTTGTCTTGCCAAAACCTGGCGAGATCCCATTATAGTTCATGGGGTCCAGTGGTGCGTGGCACTATTCGGATATGCTGGATCCGGATAACTCCGGCAGGCTTTTCTGGTGGGATACCGCAGATATGAACTGACACTTACTCTTGTATATAGAGCTGCAGGTCAACCATGTGCGCTGCCTGTCTGTTCGCTCTCAATGGGACTGCTGGAAATAGCCGGACTGGCAGTCCCATAGAGAGTCAGTGGAGTGGCAGTGAGCACGCCTGACCTGTGTGGCACATTGTTCTGCAGCACACTTCAGTTTAGGAGTGACGTATAAAAGGCTGGTCTTAGTAAATCTCCCTGCAGTGTTTTCAGTCTACCAATGTGAAATGTGATGGTGGAAATGGAATTAATGGGGGATTTGATCACATCGTAGATCCGCTCTTGTGTTCCCCACGTATGTTACAACAATAAAGCCTGTTTGACCTTGATAAATGCCTCTCCCTTTGGCCCTGCACGTGGCTGAGTGGCTGATTGTTAGCAATGCCTCCTTCTGCTGCTTCCACGCCCTCCTGCAATAAATCAGCCGTAATGCTTGTCCTCCGCAGGGATGCATGCAGTTATTTACTGATCTGTACGTACATCACACAGCGCCTCGTCAGTACCGGAGACATGGCCCAAGGTGGGGTCTACTGGTTAACCACAAAGGTTGTCCTTGTGTCCGCCCTGCATAATTACTAGATCCCAATATCTTTCCATTCCACCCCAACAGCCCCCCCCCCCCCATACACACACAAGGAGTTTTTTTTATTTGACCAGTATACAATATACATGAAAAAGTAACAACAATGCTTTGCAAGAAAGTATTCTTCCCCCCTCGTCTTCCTTCAGGCTCTGCTAATTTCAAAGAATGATATATACTTTCAAGAAGTTGCAGCAAGTCTTGTCTTTCTTATTCTTCATAGACCGCATCTATGGAAAAGCAGCCCTTGCCCTTCCCCCTACAAAAAGTTTTAATGTTCATGACAACCACTGATGGATACATGTATGGGTTGTCTCCTACCTGTTTCCCTTTCTTCCCCTTTCTCCCTTCCCTTTTTTTACGTTTCATCACCATGATGGCCACACAAGGATTAATGGGCTGTCATGGTGATCTTATGGAAACCGAATTACCGGTAAGTCCAGATTTTCCATTTCATCACCATGGCGGCCCATTAATCCTTGCGTGGCCGTCATGGTGATCTCATAGAAACAGAATTACCGGTAAGTCTAATTCAGATTTTCCCCTACCTTCTGTTTTTTCCCCTCCCCTTTCTTCTCCTTCTTCCTTTCCCTTTTTTGCCCTCCCCTCTTTCCTCTTCCTCCCTCCCCTTTTTTCCCCTCCCCTTTCTTATCCTTCTACCCTTTTTTCTTTTCCCCCTTCCTCCCTTCCCTTTTCCCCCCTTCCTCCCTTCCCTTTTCCCCCCTTCCTCCCTTCCCTTTTTCCCCCCTTCCTCCCTTCCCTTTTTTCCCCCCTTCCTCCCTTCCCCTTTCCCCCCCCCTTCCTCCCTTCCCTTTTTCCCCCCTTCCTCCCTTCCCTTTTTCCTCCCTTCCCTTTTTCCCCCCTTCCTCCCTTCCCTTTTTCCCCCCTTCCTCCCTTCCCTTTTTCCCCCCTTCCTCCCTTCCCTTTTTTCCCCTTCCTCCCTTCCCTTTTTTTCCCCCTTCCTCCCTTCCCTTTTTTCCCCTTCCTCCCTTCCCTTTTTTCCCCTTCCTCCCTTCCCTTTTTTCCCCTTCCTCCATTCCCTTTTTCCCCCTTCCTCCATTCCCTTTTTCCCCCTTCCAGTCCCTTCCCTTTTTCCCCCTCCCCTTTCTTCCCTTTTCCCCCTTCACTCCCTTCTTCTTTACTTATGTTCTTATCATGAAAAGGCTGAGAAGCACCGTATTACATTCATGAGGTGGTTCATGGTAATGATTAAGGGCTTGTGATGTCAGTATATAACTGCATCTTTCTAGTTGTTCTATTCTGATGGCAGAGCAGATCTTCCCCTATCATGGCGTGTAATCCCAGCGACTACTGCAGTTACAGGGGGTGTTGCAGCCCTGTATAGACTGCGATCAGTCAGTGCACCTATTCTCCTCTCAGGCCGGGAAGATAAATGCACGTGTTATGGATGTAACCTTAATCAGAACCGCAGCTCATCCTCCCAATACAGATAGAAGCTCCAGATTAGGTGCCGGCTCAGTCTTGTTCTGGGATATGATGATTAGTGTACCTCGTGTCTGGTCCTAGTTGGAGCAGAGGCCGAAGGATTTGTTTGCTGTAAACTAAATGGGAATGTACTAAGAAAATCATTCTGCAAATAATCCACCCAGAGAATTAGTCAGCAGATAGCCTGTAACAGAGCCACAGCGCCCTCTAGTGCCCTAGTGTATGACTGTAGCTGTGCTTCATAGCAGATGTCATAGAATAATCTTGGGTCATGTTGGGTTTTCGCTCTCCTGACGGAGAGAGATATTGAGGGCGATTTATTATCAGGGTAATTATCTATCTATTATCCATCTACCCATCCTATCTATATCTATCTATCTATCTATCTATCTATCTATCTATCTATCCTGCAGGAGAATCAAATGGCCATACTGAGTTTTGCCCGACGATAACAGCAGGTAAAGAAGCTGGACCTGCGGCCATCACCATCTACGGGCAGGTTATCCAGATGGGACAATATACATTTTAGTTAATACTTGTTACTCAAGCAGGAATACGTTTTTGGAGCATATTTTCTTAAAGCCCTGTGTCCTCCTGGAAATGTATGACTAAATTGACAGCTAGGCGTTACCGACCCCTTCGTCAAACTGCTTAAAGCGAGTGAGATTGTGTAGTGTCAGGGAAACACCCAAGATGTCAGTCCACCCCCCCCCCCCCCCCCCCCAAACATTTCCAGGAGGAATAGCAGAGACACAGGGCAATGAAGAATAGATGTTTTGGAATTTTTATTTCTTGAGGAATTCAGGTCGTCACGTCAGGCGTGGTGACAGGTCATTGTTACAGAGAAGCTGTCACCTCGCCTGACATGTCTGTTGTAGGAATTCCTTGCATTCCTCAGGTAAGAACAGTCCTTATGACTCTATGTTGTGCCATTCCTCTGTTATGTCTACTAAACGTTTAGGAATAATTTGCCAGCAGCTTGCAGTAAAGGTACAGATGGGTGTTACCAGTTGGGGGGGTGTCCCTGCACAGTCTGACACCGGCAGCACTGATTGAACGGCGTCAGACACACCTGCTACTGGTAACACTCAGCAGTACCTTGACTGCAGGCAATATATTAGTAAATTAGTGAATTAGTGAATAATAGATGAACGTAACAACACAGAGCCATCACAATAGCCCCTCAGAATTGGTATTACACGGGGAATGCAAGTGGTTACTAAAGCTGGGGGGGGGGTTACAGGTCTCATACACTCTTGTGACAGTTTTAGTAACTACTTGCTAGTGTGATACTAGTGTCCCTGCACAGTGTGACACTGGCAGCGCTCATTGGCTAGTGACAGACTGTGTAGGGGCACACCCCAACTGGTAACACCCAGCTGGACCTTCATTGCAAACTGCTAGTAGTTCCTTCATAACTTCTTTCAGGAATAATAATGGAATGACACAACATAGCCTCATAAGAATAGATGCTCCAGAATTGTTATTACATGGGGCTGCAAGTATCTAATAAAGCAGACCTGTCAGGAGAGGTGACGGCAGAGGGTTGATGTGTCCATCCCAGCATCTTAGAAGAAGCTCCACAGTCGGAAGTGACTGGATTAAACAGAATCACATAATAATTTTGAACATGAACGATATACCTTTATAACATGGAAAGTACTAGGAAATCCGGGGATCGGCCTGGTGGGGTGGGGGGGGCTTACAGATGCTCCTTATTCTTTAATGGGCGTGACAGGAGTGTTTGGGGGAGCAGCGCTGCTGTGGACGGCATTGGGGCGTCCCGTCTGCTCATGCCATTGATTGTTACAACACCGTATAACTTTAACGGATGAAAAACTTTTATGGATTTTCCAGATCCGAATCGCTCCAGATTATAGGCAGAATGTCAATGCCTTCAGTGTCCTTAAAGATTTCGGTTTTTGGCAGCAAAATAAAATGTAGTTAATTCTGTCTAGACTGGGATGTAAGGGTCGGGAGTCGTCAGACACCGAGCTGCTTCATGGCTGCGCGGAGGGCACAGAGGGGCACGGCTTTGGCTTTGCTTGTTCTAATGGGTTTGCCCTTTAAGAGAAAGCGTGCAACAGGTGACGAGAGGAACGACAGAGGGATCCTACGGGACAGCACGGATCCAGCGGCCACAAAGCTGCCGTCGGTTCAGTATACTGTACGTTTTTTATGGTGAGAAGTTACACAATTTTCCTATATGCTTTGTGTTTCAATTCCTTATCATTGTCAAGATTTCTGCTTGCTGTCAGTGAATGGAAATGTCCCCGTTTTCATTCTGAATCTGGAGGCCACATAACACACCTAGTCCTGGCACACACCTCTCTCTGCAGCTGTGTCAGCTGGATATGGTCAGGACAGGTTGTCGGTTTTTGGATGGAACATTCACGGACAGCAAGTAGAGACCATTAAAACTGTGAGGGATAGGAACATGGAGTTTATTAGAAAATAATTTCTTCATACCATGATTAAAGGGTGTTATCCCACAGGATAGTTGATAAATATCTGACCAGGGGAAGGGGGCGTCTGATGGGACCTCCACCAATCCTGAGGGGTCCGCGAGTCCCCCCACTGAATGGAGCTGTAGTCAGCATGTTCACCCACCGCTCCATTCAATGAAGCCCTGTCTACATCAGTCCCATAGAAGTGACTGGAGCGGTGGGCTACTGTTCCATTCAGAGAGGGGGTTCGGGGACCCCTTAATCTCAGGATCAGTGGGGGTCCCCGCAGTCAGACCCCAAGTTTGTCACTTATCCTGTGCAGTACACATCCACATCCTTTTTATACATAGATGTGGAAAAAGAAATGTGTAGAGTCTGAAATAGAACTATAGCTTCATTTTTAAACCGGTCAGTCCCGGCCGAATTTCCATTTTTGTGTTTCCGTTTTTTACTCCCTACCTGAAATTCTCAATTTTTCACGTGACTCACCTTGTAAGATGTCTCACTGTCCATAGAAAGTCTGATAGAGATCACTGTAGATGTAAATGACCCTGACATTTTTTGCAGTTGCAGAGATAAGCCTCTTGGTGCAATAACAACGCCCCCGTTGCTCCTAGAGGCTCATTTGCATTTCTCAGCAATGTGGGCACATATGAACTTGGCACTAATACAGATGCCTTCTGCTGCCAAGTGTAACAGGTCAGCCAGTGTCCTAGGGACAAATCTGCTGACAGATGGCCTTTATAGTGTCTAAACCTAAAATCTATCTATACATGACACACTTCTGGTCAGCGTACCTGGTGTCCTCTGTTCCTCCCATGCCGCCTCTGTTCTGGCCACACGTTGGGTTCCTTTTAAGATGACGCCAACATCTCAGACTTTCCAATGCTGACTTCCCAATGACTCGCCCCTCACCTCCTCCAGGTGCTGGGCCCATCTGAGGGAGAGCCTGTCTCAGGGACTGTTCACGTCTCGTTTTTTAAGTACGTTTAACGTGTATATTAGGGCGCATTCAGACGACAGTGTCGTGTTTTGCTGTCTGCAAATTGCGCATCCGCAAAACACTGATACCGGTCGTGTGCGTTCCGGATTTTGCAGACTGCACATGGCCGGCGCTATATAGAAAATGCCTATTCTCGATGTGCTTTATATTTTCTCGGGGCCGCAGAACGGAACAACAGATGTTGACAGAACACGGTGTGCTGAACGTATCTTTTGCCGCCCCCATTGAAATGAATGGGTCTGCACCTGTTCCGCAAAATTGCGGAACAGATGCAGACCTATTCATACGGTCGTGTGAATGCACCCTTAGACGTACACGAAAAAATGTGTGCACACGTATGCAGTTTTAGGGATATCTTTGTGTTTTTTAACCTATACCTTTAACTGATGTGCATATGGTCTAATACATTTTTACTATACTGAAACAGACACCCGCCATAAAGCAAAAGCGAGATGGGAACCGCTCATTAGACGCACATGGCAGTGTAGTATATGCCGATTTGTTTATGTGGATTTCGCCACATTACTTGAGTTTTTTATTTTTTTTTATGGATTTGTCCCCAAATTTCACCCGTTGCATTGCAAAGGGTGAAATCCGCATTAACAATTGATGTGCTGTGGACTTCGAAATCCGCGCCATAGGTGAATTTCTGCCTGAGAAATTTCTGCACCGTGTAGATCAGGGGTGGGGAACCTTTTTGCTGCCGAGGGCCATTTGGATATTTGTAAAATCGTTTGCGGGCCATACGGAATTCTTAACTTAAAAATTTGACTGCTATATTTGGTCAAACATATAAGTGACTTAGGGGTAAGTTACAGAAATTGCGCTTCAATAAAAAAAATGTAGAGCGCTGTATTTTTGCAGCACAAAATGGCGCCTGCACTATATATTACAAATAGTACAGGCGCCATTTTGACCACACATAGCTGTCTAAGGCTACTTTCACATCTGCGCTTTTAATTCCGCTATTGAGATCCGTCATAGGATCTCAGTAGCGGAAGAAAGCGCTTCAGTTTTGTCCCCATTCATTGTCAATGGGGACAAAACGGAGTGCGCCAGAATGCATTCGGTTCCATTTGGTTGCATCCCCATCGCAGACAGAATAATGCTGCAAGACGGATCCGTTCTGACGCACAATGTAAGTCAATAGAAAACTAATTTGTCCCCCATTGACTTTCAGGGGTGTTCAAGACGGATCCGTCATAGCTATATAAGACATAATACAACTGGATCCGTTCATGACTAATGTATCCGGTTGTATTATTGTAACGGAAGCGTTTTTGCAGATCTATGACTGATCTGCAAAAAACGCTAGTGTGAAAGTGGCCTAATATTTAAGTTCAGAATGTTATATATTTAGTTCTTTATTTGGCATTAATGGCAGCCAAGCTCATCCCAGGGGGGTCCAGAGAGGGGTTCACTCAGCTTTCACTCTCCCTGCCTCTTTCTTCGCAACTGTCCTTGCCTGTCCCTTTCTCAGCCTCAGAACTGCCACCCCATCAGCCTCCTATCAGACCCCCCGGCCTACATCAGCCTCAGATCAGACCCTCATCAGACCCTCCCCAGCCTTAGATCATACCCCAATCAGACCTCAGATCAGACCCCCCCAGCCTCAGATCAGACCCTCATCAGGCCACCAGCCTCAGATCGGACCCCTAATAGGCACCCCCAGCCTCAGATCAGACCCCCCCATCCTCAGATCAGCCCCAATCGGACCACAGATCAGACATTTAAAATAAATTTTAAAAATAAACTTGCCTCTCCAGCTCTGGACGGCACTGCCTCTTGGCAGATTCACTTACCCTCCTTGGCTTTCTTCCTGCCGCGCTGTACTGTGACCTGACAGCGCACAGTGTACTGTATGTGTCAGGACACAGTGTGGGGCCGGAAGAAGACCAGGGAAGGTGAGTACAGCTAGCAATGCGCTGTGCTCACCTTCCTGTGCCTCTCACATGCTAATGACTGCTTCCATAATGGAAGCAGTCATTAGCATTTCCTGGCAGGGGGCTGGGGGCCACATGAAATGGAGGTTCCCCACCCCTGGTGTAGATGAAAGTTTGAAAATCCCATCTATTTAGCCAGTTTGGTATTACGTTGCAAATTCTAAAATCCATGCGTAATATGCACTGTGTACATTCAGCCACATGGCATAGGTAAGTCTCAGACAGTGGCGGCCATTTTGAATCGAATCCGATGAGGGATCAGAATGGAGGCAGCATGAGGAGAACAGAGGGCACCAGATAAGCTGACTACGCATCTGTCCTGTATGGTCGTTTTAGGTTTGGACTGGAGGATACCTTTAATACGTCTGGAGATGCTGAGAGTAGGGATGCTTAGTTACCAACAGTCCGGGGAAACGGGCGAGAAGGGGGGTCACAGAGTATATACAATGTAAAAAACAAAAACAACCCCATTCCTGTCTTTTCCTGTCTTTTATTGCAATACATCTGCCATAAAATGACAGTGCGCTGCTCTTACATGGTTGGAAACAGAACGCTATAAATGAGAAAATCATGGCGGAAATTGTGGTCGCATCGCCCGAGCCAGGTGTTCATCACATGTCATGTGTTCATTCTGATACGTAAACCCCAGTGTACGTTTCAGCTGCCGCGATCATCCTGGCCACTAGGTGTCGCCATTACTCCAGGAGCCTGAGAGGTTACTAAGGGCCTGGTGGAAATTCAACTATGTATCGCTGCATTTAACATATCACTGTTTCCACGTAGCCGAAGCCAAAAAAAATCTGATACAGTGTGATATATAGAAGCAAGGAACAAAAGAAGTCTTTTTAAAGGCTGGTTGTAACAATTCTGCAGGGTATTGTAAATGCCTCAGGTGCACTCGATACTGCCGCTACGTTCCTGGCGTTCGCTTATAGTTTTTATGGAAAGATGGATTGAAGTTCAATTTAAGAATATTTGGTAATCCCTCTCAGGACGTACTGTAACAGCTGGTATTTCTGCGCTGCAGCAAATCTATTCCATACAGCAGTCACTAATACTCCTGACTGGCTTCTGATACCAAATTCCAGAGGGTACTGGAATTGGAGCGTCCCGGCCAACGCAAACCTCATCATCCGTGCAAATATGTCGCTTCTATCGTAGGGGCTGGAAATATGGAGGATTTAGTCCAGAGATGGATTAACGTGCCGCTACTCGTTGGGTTGTTCCTTTTACATTTTTGACAGGGAGTTCGTTATCTCCGGTTCTAAAGGTTTTAGTTGTGGGAAAATGGTTGTAAAAACAAGTTTAAAATACTTTTAGCATGGCTTCTCCTATAGTGTCAATCTGTTGCTGTGATGGTTCAGGTTTGTGGACGGAAGTTCATTGGAAAATGGCGGAAACATTGGGCCTTATTTATCAAAAGGAATAGAAAAGCTGGTCTTGTTGCCCCTACCAACCAATCAGAAGTCAGCTTTTATTCCTTACACTACTGTGGAGAACCGAAAGCTGGATTCTGATTGGTTGCTATGGGCCAGTGTTAGACCGTTGAGACCTATAGTCCTGTTGGATAGAAGTTTAGTGGAAAATGGTGGAAACATTGGGCCTTATTAATCTAAATGAATAGAAGATCTGGCCTTGTTGCCCCTAGCAACCAGTCAGAACTTGGCTTTTATTCCTTACACTACTGTGGAGAACTGAAAGCTGGGCTCCAATTGGTTGCTTCGGAACAGTGTTAGAACAGTAAGGCCTATAGTTCTGTTGGATGGAAGTTGGGTGGAAAATAGCAAAAACATTGGGTTTTATTTATCAAAAAGAACAGTAAAAACTGGCCTTGTTGCCCCTATAAACCAATTAAAAATCTGCTTTCATTTCTTACACTTCTTTGGAAAATTGACAGCTTGGCTCTGATTGGTTGCTATGGGCCAGTGTTAGACCAGTGAGGCCTATAGTCCTGTTGCAGAGCACACATATACAGTAAGATTGCTTTCGGATTATCAGGTAGTCTGGACTGTTATGAGTAGAGATGAGCGAACTTGTGTTATACAAGTTCTGGTTCAGGTTTTATTACAATTTCAATATGGATTCTGTTATCACGGGCCATAACAGAATTCTATGACGGAATAAATAACAGAATGCCTTTTAAGTCTATGGGCCACATAACGGATCCATCTGGTTATGCAGGCAAATTTTTTTTTTTGTAGCCGAGCTATGACTAGACCTCACATCCTTGGTTTCGGCATTGGTTGCTGTCACTTGGTCACTCGCCATTAGTGTTCTAGACCATAAACTACACATCACACAGAATGACCCTATGAGGCGTGCTGCATGCTGCCATCAGTGCCTTAAAAGTGGACCAGCATCTTAAGATCCGGTCTGCCTAATAATTGCTTCCTTTGATGGAAGTTCTGAGACAAAAATGACAAAATTAGAGCACTCAGTGGTGGCTAAGTTTAAACCACATGTCTCATGCACGCGGCTGTAGCTATTGTTGCAGTCTGCAAATTGCGGATCCACAAAACATTTCCTCTCCGCATTTTGTGGATCGGTACTTCCTGCTGTCTGTTAAAAATGCCTTTTCTTGTCTGAAACAAGGACTGGAATAGGACATCAATTTTTTTTGTGGGGCTACCGAACATGAATACGAATAGAGACAGCTTTTGCGGCCTCGTTGAAATGAATGGATCCCCAAAAAATGTGGAACATGAGGCCTTAAACCTT
Source organism: Bufo gargarizans (assembly GCF_014858855.1). Taxonomy (NCBI): domain Eukaryota; kingdom Metazoa; phylum Chordata; class Amphibia; order Anura; family Bufonidae; genus Bufo; species Bufo gargarizans. Next base: position 438,784,205 of record NC_058084.1, on the reverse strand, counting down.
CTAAACAAGCCCATATGGTCAAAAGTATGTGGACACCAGACTATCACTGCCGGCCCCTCTTACCTCTAGAACATCCTCTACTCTTCTCTGAAGACTTTTCCTAATTTACATTTTTTGAATTTGTCTTATTTTGGGTGAGAACATACACTGCTACCAATATATATCTATGGGGATTACATGACTGTGTGCATGATTATATGCGCCTATTTTCAACTGGCATAGATGAAATGCTGAAACTCAATAATTAGAAGGGGTGTTCACATAATCTTCACTATATATTGTATGTAGGTATAAGTATGCATAAATAAATATACACATACACAACTCAAAACCTTTGGGAGTAGGCAAGTTGTCGCAGTGCTCCCATAGCAGAGTGACGGATGAGCGCTGCACTTGATATGGCACTTTGAATACAGGAATGCTCCAGCCCGATCTTTAGGCTACATGCACACGACCGTATGTGGTTTGCGGTCCGCAAATTGCGGATCTGCAAAAAACAAAACAAAAAAAATACGGTCTGTGTGGTCCGTGAATAAAAGAACGTTCATTCGTTATTAAAGGAACAGTGGTTAAAAAGTGGGTTCAAACACCTCAGTTCTGGTAATAATAGGTAAATACAGCCATAGGTAAATAAATACGGTAAAATAAATATAGATAAAAGGAATAAAATTATACATATAGGTGACTCACTTCACAGGGGGAGATAGTCTGAGGGCTATCACCTATATGTATAATTTTATCTATATTTATTTTACCGTATTTATTTACCTATGGCTGTATTTACCTATCATTATTACCAGAACTGAGGTGTTTGAACCCACTTTTTAACCACTGTTCCTTTAATAACGAACAAACGTTCTTTATTCACGGGCCACACACACTTACTACTCTACAGAATACCAGATCTTTAGTCTCTCCCCCTACCTCATTTCACACAGGAGATTGGCTCCTATATTGTGGTTGGGTTCTTTTCTTCTATTAAGATAAACACACAATTGTGCTAAATATCCCAAAAATCCACATAAAAAAATCCATATCCTGCAGTTTCCCCCTCATTATTTGTCACATATGATGATACTGATGATATGATGATGTGTGCCATATCAGAGAACTGTTTCTTTCCATCATCGAAATCGTTGCGCGGAGTAGGTAAAGATTTCAGCACAATTCTCCATCTGCACAAAGTGTCCTTGGCGGCCGCTATGTTCTTTTGGACCGAGAGTCTCCTCCGACTTTTATCTCCCAGTTCTGTAGGCCTGACAGTATACAGAGTCCTGGGTCACCCTCCAAAACTTACCCGGGCTCTGTCTGATGCTGCAGCGCACGCTCCTTTCCAAGCTGAGTAATGGCATTGTCACTGCTTTTTATTAGGATATTTGGGGAATCGCAGGAATGAATCACCGACTTCATAAAAAGTCAGTGTGCTTATTCCCTTGTTGTGTGGCCAAAAGGACTGCTCGTGGAGTTTCCTGAGTTTCCTCCTTCATTCCACCCTTAATTATTGAAGACAGTTGTAAATGTATGGCTCGCGCTTCTCCTATGATGTCATATCGCACGTTCAGTGCCGTCTTATCGCACCGTCTGCAGGAGAGAATACTGTGTGCACTTGTTTTAAAAGAGGGGTCTCCTGCCAAGATTTTCTTCATGGGATTTATTGCACTCATTACTGTAGACATCTGTAAAGCTGCTCCCCGTGTATCATAGCAGCAATGTCTGGGGTGTAGTATGTGCACCGGCAGTGAGCGTTAAGTTCGAAAGCTCCAGAGCTTTGCTCAGATGACTGACACCCACACATATTCTCATTGAATGTATGACCTGATCGGTAATTTGTCTCATGTCTTCACTAGTTATCTGGAAAATATATTATACACTGTACTTGAGTTGTATTCTCTTGTTCCATTTTATGACCTCCTTCACAATCGTTTCAATGCATCTAAAATTAAAAATCTACTTTTGGTAGTTTTGGTTAAAACATTTCTTTTACTTTGTGTCTACAGCTCCTATGTAGTCCTGTGTGTCTCCACGGTAACAGACTACAAACAAGCTTTGTGAAGTCTGACCCTATGAGTATTGCCTGACCTAAAAAACTCCTTACGCCTACAATGTGCTGTCCATACAGAGAAATAGTACGCCTCCTCGAAGTCTGACCCAATGATCAGTTCCTGACCTATAAGACTCCTTACGCCATTTAGGTGCTCTCCACCATGGACGCCCCCTCAAGTCTGACCCTATAGTTATGCTCTCTTCAATCAGTCCCCTACTTCATTCTTCCCTCCTGAATTTATGTCTTGTTCACTCAACCAACCTCTATTAATATTTGAAAAAACCTGACACAAACACAATGTGGGGATTTATTAACCTACTTGCACCAGTTTTCTGGTGTACAAAAGTAGTAGATTTTTAAAGGGCTTCTGTCACCCCACTAAACCGTTTTTTTTTTTTTTGTTTTTTTTTTTGTTTTGCTTATAATCCCTATAGTGCGATTTCTGCATACATAAGCTAAATAATGATTTCGGTTCAGTAGAATTTGTTAAAAACGTAATTTTAAAATATGATAATTACCTTGCTACAAGCAAGTAGGGCGGCTACTTGCTGGTAGCAGCCGCATCCTCCGATCTTAAAGACGTCCCCTCCGCATGTTGATTGACAGGGCCAGGGAACGGGATCGTCCTCTGCTGGCCCTGTCTGCTATCAAGATCTCGCGCCTGCGCCGTAACGGTATTCAGTCGGCACAGGCGCACTGAGAGGCGGCCGCTCGCTCGGCCGCTCCATCCTCAATGCGCCTGCGCCGATGACGTCACATCTACACCCGGCGCCGGCGCATTGAGGATGGAGCGGCCGAGCGAGCGGCCGCCTCTCAGTGCGCCTGCGCCGATTGAAGACAGGTACGGCGCAGGCGCGAGATTTTGAATTCAAACAGGGCCAGCAGAGAACAATCCCGTTCCCTGGCCCTGTCAATCAACATGCGGAGGGGGCGTCTTTAGGATCGGAGGATGCGGCTGCTACCAGCAAGTAGCCGCCCTACTTGCTGGTAGCAAGGTAATTTCCATATTTTAAAATTGCGTTTTTAACAAATTCTACTGAACTGAAATCATTATTTAGCTTATGTATGCAGGAATCGCACTATAGGGATTATAAGTAAACAAAAAAAAACGGTTTAGTGGGGTGACAGAAGCCCTTTAAGCAAGCCACATTTTGTACCAAATATTGGACTTTTACGATTTTCCACCTTTCCCAGTACTTTTGTAAAAGTGGGCATTGCTTGAGCGGGGTCTTCTTCCACCCGACAGATTTATTATAATTTCGTCAGAAATTGGCGTAAATTATAGCAAAAATTTACACCAGAAGATGACTGCTAGAAGATGCCCTAAATGTTTAGTGCATCTTACTCAAGTGCATTTCTCGTTAACACTGGAGTAGGAAATTCTAGCCTGGAGTATGAAATCAGTGGGTACGGCTGACATTAAAGAGGGAGGCCCATCTCAAAACACTGATGACGTATCGCTACTATATGCCACCATTTGTAGGTGCAGATGGACCTGCACCTATCTCCAGAATTTGGCCCCCAAACTGAAGGAGAGCACACCACACGTGCGCAGCATGCTCTTTATTCATCGCCATTGGAGTTTGGAAAATATTTATTATACTCCCTTATATAGCGCTGATATATTCTGCAGCACTTTGCATACAATAGCATTACATTGTCCCCAATGGGGCTCAAAGTCTAAGTTCCCTCTCAGTATGTCTTTGGAGTGTGGGAGGAAACGCACGGAAACACAGGGCCTTGGATCCCGGCGTCTCAAGGCAGAATGTACTGCGCAAGCACACCCACCGCTCCATTCACCGGTATGGGACTTCTGGAGATAGTCACGCCGGCTCTCAGCTGTTTTTGAGAATTCCCATAGCAGGGAACAGTGGGTGGCAGTGAATGTGTGACTTCTCTCCGCTCACTTTTCTAGCCCTATTCTGGAGATAGGTGCGGTTCCCACCTCCTGAGACCCACTTCTTTCTGACATTGATGGCATGTCCTAGCGATATGCCATCAGTGTCTGAGATGGAAACATCCCTTTGATATCTTTGGCCAGTATCACTTAGTAGTTTTCTAGATTTCCCAGACCTCTGAACAGGAGATGATGCTCCTTGTAAGGTAAACTTATCATTTGGGGCTCTAGAGCAGGCAGTGATCAGGAAGAGGATTGCTCATTTCCAGTCATCCCTTGCATTACATACACCAATGATTGCCACTGTCTTGGGATGCATGATGGTTAGTACGATCATTGGTCCCCCGTACAGTTTGTCGGCACCAGGTCCCAGTTTGCACAGAGCGATCTGCTCCCGACAAACAAGGATTTTTGGTCTTGCATAAAAGATAGTCACTTCTCAAACGAGCACCGGGTGATCGACGACACATTCACATGGGCCAGTTATCTGGAATGAACGTTTGTTCCCCATAATTGACCCAGTGTAAAGCAAAGGACTTAGCAAAGCTGGGTGACACCACATATAACGTTTTCGCCATATTTGCCACCTAACTTTACCAAAAACAGAGATTATTGATTGGCAGAAGTAAACTATTTATTGCTGATTTTTCTTTTCAGTGCAAACCTGGTAAAATGTGTCATGTGTTGTGATGGGGTCTCATACAGGAAATTCAGTGACGTCATTCTCATAAGAGAATTAAACCTGTTAATGTTACAGGCCACTTATGTCATAGGAACCAGCAGAGCACCAGGCCATCATCTATTAAGCTATTCCCTAGACTGGCTGACTTCATCCACATAGTTCCCAGGCTCTTTGGACTAATGGTTGTAATTGGGAGACTGAATGCACGCCGGAGGTGTTCTACACCTAGTGCAGGCCAAGCTTGGCACCGCCGCTCCTTCAGCTCAGTGTTGTGGTTCTCAGCCTGTGGCCCAGTTCTCCACCAGTGGTCCCAGGAGATCCCACAGATTGATTTTTGGCAGCTTTCTCAGAGTAGTCTGTTCATTCTCTATCACTGAGGCAGATTTGATGAGCGATGAGAACACTTTGGCCCAGTTCTTGTCTGCCCAATTTCCTACGAGCTTGAGCTTTCAAATCCCAGACCTTTTTTTCTTTTCCTGTTTTTATAACAATGTTATTATTGTGTATTGTATTTGTGTGTGTATAGGGACCCATGGCAAAACGTAGTATAGGCCCCCTGTACTACCAATTTGTCAGTATGCAAAAACTCCTAACGCAAACCACAACGAGATAGATTTTAGACACATTTATGATCTTTTTTTATTTAGCAGAATCGATCTTCCCGCAGCTACCAATAGTGGGAACACGGGGCATAGGAATTTGTACAGTTACCATTGTCTGCAATGGAAACTGTAATAATTTCTTTGCGCTGAGCGTCCCCCTAGTGGCAGCTGTATGAAAATGCTGAGTTTTCACATTGGGAACAGAAGAAGGAGTTAAGCGCCAGGCCCACATAGCAGTCATATGGGGTCTGCCTCCATTGAAGGTAAGCCACTGGCTGGACATGGTGAAGAGCCCCCCAAAATGTCATTTAAGGAATTCTATAGTGGGAGCTCCTTGTGCCAACTATTATACTCCATTATGGGCATACTTTTGATGTTTGAAGACAGGTAATGATACTGTTGGTGCAAAGGTGCCACCATCGGCTCACCAAATCTGCTGGAAACCAGGCAGGTTTGCGATTTTGTCTAGGAAATTTAGGAGGTTCTGTTAGGCCTCATTCGCATATCTGTGTCCGTTTTACGTTCGTGGAAAAATCCATCTGTGTTTCATTTGTTAAGGTGTCTGTGAAGGATCAGTGTTTGTTCTGTGTCCTTTTTTTGCTCTCTGTGTGTCACTGTAAGGCGCCATTCACACAACCATATTTTTGGTCCGCATCCCTATGCTTGTTCTGCAAAAAAGATGTCCCATTCTTGACCGTCTTGCAGGCAAGCAAAGTCATTGTTTTAATGGATCTGCAAAAAAAGACGGATGCAACACGAACATCACACGGATGTCATTGTTTTTTTTTGCAGATTTGCGTTTTGCGGCCAGCACCTTTAGGCTTAAAAAACTGATTTCCAGAGCATCTCGATCAATGGTCCTTGAAAAACGGACCAAACACTGATGTTTGGTCCCCATTACAAACCTAGCACATTAAAATCAATAGGTACCTGTGCTGTCCGTGAAAAATGTTGTCAGTCAAAAACAGAAATGTGACCGAGGCCTTAGTTGTTACCAATAAGATGCAGAAATGAAGTACAGAATTATAAAGGTTTCTTACAATTCAGAAGCAAAGAGGTTTCTCCCAAGGAACCATCTCGCTAGCGCCACCTTTTGGAAGTCAAAATCCTTGGAGTATGACGGGGGAATATATAGCCAAACCAGATATCCATAAGTTACCATTCGTACAAAGAGGACAAATCAGGGACTTAGTATGACGTTTTACATGTTATTTTTTTTAGAGGTGGAAAATGACGACTGTCTTCCCAATTTGATTTCCCTGAGCTTAGCCCTCCGGTACAGATTGCAGCATAAAATCCCAGAGACTGACCCCCCTAGACTGACTGGTTTGGAGTACGGGGTACATTACAAGGCTGGTGTTTGCTTTGTCAAGTGTTAATGTACGGCTCCCATCAGGGGGGTGTTATTTTAACCTGCCGCTCCGAGCACCGTGCAAACCTTACATGTCCTGTTAAATTACGATTCTCACAGAGAAAAATGTACAAAACAACGTCGCCATTGAAGCAAAAAAAAAGATTCATTCATTTAGAATTATGATTAATTTGCTGGCCTGCGACGGCCCGGCCTTAAAATGACAAATCAGGCTGTCTTATCGAATGACTGAAGGACAGGAGAGGATTGATCGGCGGATGAGGCGGCCCCCATCGGCCGCTCCGTTCCTGTTCCTTTTCGCCTGTCTTCTCTCGTCTCACCGCACATAATTATTTCTTCCTTGATTTAAGTACCTGTAGCAAGACAAGAGACATTTCACGGCGCACCTACTTCAAGATGATAATTGGCCCCTTCATTTGGAGGTGATGTATTTTCTGTGGGGCTTAGAGTCACGAAATTTATAAAGTTTGAGAGGTTTTTTGGCGTGCTGCGACCGCGGACTTCACTGTACAAATTGTGTCTCTGTTCTTTTTAGGGGAAAAGCTTTCGAGCGGCATAAATCGCGTGCTACGGATCGGCCCGCAGGTTCTCTCCAGCTGACTCCTGCCTTGCGGCTGAGGATTTGTCTTCTCCCCGTCTCGTGATTGTCTGCAGCCATGCCAGCTTTATCAACGGGCGCTGGAAGTGACACGGGTAAGCCTGGGCGGTGTAATTGCTTGCGTAAGGGTCAAATCAGAAGTTTCTCTACATAGAACTGTAGCTGTCATCTGCCACCTTGTTATGGCATTCAGCAGGTGTCATAATGGTCAGACTCCCATTGATCGGGCATACCAAAGCAGTGTGTTGATCAGAGAGACCCCCCCCCCATTATTTACTGTTACACCAGCCACCATGTCTTGTAGGGCTAGCTCAGCTGAATTTAATGACCCCTTTCATGTGATTCATTGCTTCATTCTGGAGAAAAGGTACTTTTAATCCATATACAAAGTGCACCGAGGGCGGGCCCAAGTCACTCTGTGCACTCTTGCTCCTCCTGCTTCCTGTGCCAGCCCCTCCCTCTCCTTTTGATTGGCAGGGCCAGGTCAGCTGACTGTACAGGAACATGGCCCTGTCAATCGAGAAGGGGAGAAAGCAGGAGGATCCAAGGGTGCACATAGATTAATTTCTCACCGTTTTCAAGATCTCTGCTTGCTGTCCATGAATGAGCTTTTTCTTATTTACAATACATCCAGAGTTAAAAAAAATAAAAAATAATAATTAGAAACCTTAAAGGTGTTTGCCCATCTTATGCATTAGTGGCATATCGAGCGCTGGCTCAGCTATTTCCATCAGCCCCATACAAGTGAATGGAGCGGTGGCTGCACTTGCGCGGTGAGTTTCCTATTCATTTCTATGGGACTTTCGAAAATAGCCGAGTGCTCCACTTGGCTATATTCGGCACTCCCATAGAAATGAATGGAGGGCGGCCATACAAGTACGGTCCTCTCCTCCACTTTGCGGGCCCCGTTCCATTGGTGGGACCTGCACCTATCAGACACTGGTGGCCATTTCTAGCAATATGCCCCTAGTGGCCATTCCTAGCAATATGCCCCAGAGATGGGCCAGCTCCTTTAATTTTGCTAGACGATGGGTACAGTGGTCCCTCAAGTTACAATATTAATCGGTTACAGCACGACCATGTATGTTGAAACCATTGTAACTTGAGTAATCGGTTCCAAAGCTCCAAAATGTCATCCAAGATGAGAGAAAATGAAGATTTCAGAAAAATAAGCAGATAACTAAGATAAAACAAGTTCTTACATATAACAGTCAAGAATAGCTTCTGACTAGCAACTCAGGCTACTTTCACACTAGCGTTAATATTTTCCGTCATAGGGTCTCAATACCATAAAAAAACGCTTTAGTTTTGTCCCCATTCATTGTAAATGGGGCCAAAATGTAAGTGAACAGAACAGAATGCTCCAAAAAGCATTCCATGCCGTTCACATACCGGAGAGCAACCCGCAGCATGCTGTAGTTCGCTTTCCATCCTGGGATGCGGAGCAAGACAGATCCGTCATGACCCACAATGCAAGTCAATGGGAACTGATCCGATATTTCTGACACAATAGAAAATGTATCCGTCCCCCGTTGACTTTCACTGGCGTTCATGACGGATCCGTCTTGGCTATATTAAAGATAATACAACCTGATCCGTTCATAACGGCTGCAGATGGTTGTATTATCAGTAACGGAAGCGTTTTTGCTGAACCCTGCCGGATCCAGTAAAAACGCTGGTGTGAAAGTAGCCTAATACAGCTAATTTATCAGAGAAGTGACCTTCATTGGTTGCGATTGGTCACAACTTGCGATGGGTCAGAAAAGTCTATTGTATGCTGAAAATATTGTATCCTGAGGGTGCACTGTAATTCCTTCTATTGTGCCTACATGTAGCGTCCTCATTCAAGTCAGTCCTTCTCCTTTGTGAGGCTCACTAACTTGGTGCTGTGTCAATTTCATAGGGGTACCAGAGTGTTTTTGGACATTTGGACCCAGTCTAGGGAATCTTCTGTGAGATACAAGCTGCCGGACTCGAATTTACTACAGTGTTTCATCGCATAATAAAATGTGCAAATCCCAAAGTTGTCCAGCACCAGGAATTGTTAAGAACATACAAAAATGTTTTCTCAAGTATTAAAGGTATCCACAGAGAGTCAGTAATAAAAACAAAAAAACAAACACTTGCGCGTTTCGGCCCAGCTGTGCAACCTTAGTCCTAGTGTAAGTGCTGAGAGGCAAGCAAGGCATTTAAACCCTCAGGTAGATCATTAAGCTGCTGACGTTCATAGAAACACATGTATTACTCATTATGGAATAGACCTGCCTCCTACCTAGGAACAGGTAATCATTAAAGGGGTTGTCTCATCGCAGATGTTGATTTCCTATCACTAGGATAGGCCATCAAAGTCAGATAGGTGCGGGTCGCAGAGGTAGGACTCACCCCTATCTCCAGAACAGACCCCCTTCCCCCCCAAAGTGAAGGAAAGCCCACCATGCATGTGTGGCCACCATTCACCTCTGTGGGACTGCCAGAAGTTTCACACTTAGCGGAATATGTGTCTTCTCTGAGCGCGAAAAAAGTGTTCACTTCAATACACAGAATTTTCAGCTTGAGGTTTTTGAAGCAGATTTAAAGCAGATCTGTGCGAAAAAATGCGTGGAAAATGCGCAAAAAACACATGGACTCTCATGGAACTGGTTTTTCTGCTTCCTATTCATTTCAGTGGGAGGTTTAGCGCTGATTCTGCCCCAAGATAGGGCGCGCTGATTCTGCCCCAAGATAGGGCGCGCTGATTCGGCCCCAAGATAGGGCGCGCTGATTCGGCCCCAAGATAGGGCGCGCTGATTCGGCCCCAAGATAGGGCGCGCTGATTCGGCCCCAAGATAGGGCGCGCTGATTCGGCCCCAAGATAGGGCGCGCTGATTCGGCCCCAAGATAGGGCGCGCTGATTCGGCCCCAAGATAGGGCGCGCTGATTCGGCCCCAAGATAGGGCGCGCTGATTCGGCCCCAAGATAGGGCGCGCTGATTCTTTTTTACATGCTTCTCTTTTACAAATGTAAAAAAAGAAGCAAGTGCTGCTTCCCATTGAAATAATTGGGAGACTGTTTTGAGGCATTTTTGGAGCTGATTTGAAGAGGATTCTGAGACCAGAAAAGCTCCAAAATCACCTTAAAAAAACTCCATGTGAACCGGCCCTAACACTATTATGGTGCAGTATGCTTCGAGTCGTGTGCGATTCTGGATTTGCAGCACCCAAAAGAAAATGACAGACAGGTCACAAATGACTTACATTGAGGATCCTCCTGTCAGGATTCAATGAGAAGAGAAGAGGGGAGGAAAGTGCTGATGTAAAACCGGTATATGGGGCACAAATATGCAGCGTTTGGGGTGCTCTAGATAGATAAAAAATACATTATGGGACCAGAGAGCCCCTATAATACATACAGCTGGGGGTTACCCTTCTCCTTGTCAATGGGTTGTGTTCCTACACAGTCTGACCGGGTGCAATCAGTGCTGATGTAGACTGTATAGAGACCTGATCTATTGACATAATGAATGGCAACACACAGATGTCAATTTATACAAACATTTCCATGAGGAATAACAGAGGGGCAGCACAATGTTATCAGTTTTAGGAAAAATATGCTCCAGATTTCTTACTGTATGTGGAATACTAGTACTTACTGTCAGTAGAGCTGAAGCGTTCTCTCTGATCCCTTAACGACCACCTGCTGTTTTTTTATAGCGGACAGTGCAGGTCCCCAGTCAGCAGTGTCGCTGCCAGAACGCTTCAGCGCTAAGGATCGGCTTTTACTGACTGTCTGTGTTCCTAGCGCTGGCTTCTGCTTAACAGCCAGGGTTGGACGAATCTCCAATCCTGGCTGTTAACCCTTTAATCCTGTCGCAATCCAAACAGATGCATAATCACAGGGGGACGTCTCCTTTGATCGGGTCACCAGGTTTCCCAGTGACCTGACGTAGCTGGGGGAGCAATGCTCTGTCAGCCCCAGGGACCTGTGACTGACCCCAGTGCTGTCTGTACTGTAAGCCTGCTGTTACTGAGGCACACTAGTGTTACCCTAACAGTTATCCCATAATGGGATTAAAAAAAGTTATAAATAATGTAATAAAAAATAACCCCCCCCCCCCCCAAAAAAAACACAAACAAATATAGCCATTATTTTGTGTAAAATGCATTTTATTGTGCACACATTAAATAAAAATAAATACTGCACCACATACCTCTTACATCCAGTGATGTCTCCTTTGATGTAGACGTTTTCTTTCCTCATCTTCTCCATTCAGACCAGACCGCCATGATGATTTCTTTCATCCATCTCTTCTCTCTGCAGAGTTTGACAGACATCTTAGTTTCCTAGTTTTCCATCATCCTCCCACCTTCTCAACACCCCATCGTGCCACCTGTAATACTGTGCTCAATGTGGTCCCCAATACTATACTGCAGAAATAGTCCCCCCTGAAAACACTAGTACCACACAGATAGTGCCCCCTTCAATAATTTTTGGCACACAGTGCCCTAAAGAAAAAAATGGGCCCAGCAAACATGGTCCCTGACACTAATAGTGCCGTAAACATAATGTCCCCCAAAAATAATTGTGTTAAGCTGATACTGTGCCAGGGTGCCCTCCCACAGTAATAGTGCCCCCAAAGTTCAACCAATAGAAATAATTATCTGCAAGAGTGCTCTTAGTGTTAACAGTGCCCCTAATAGTAGTAGTGCCCCAATTGTGCTCATACTAGTAATCATGTTCCCCATAGTCCCCCATTAGTAATAATTCTCCTTATAATGTGTGCAAGTACAAAAATACCCCCTTATAATGTGCGTCAGCACAAACATGCCCCCTTTAAAACGTGTACCAGTGAAAAAATTTTTGGGGGGATGTGTGCCAGTGCAAAAAATGCCCCAATATAATGTGTTCCAGTGCAACAAATGCCCTCTTATAATGCATGCCTTCTGTGTTTCCACTGCACAAAAATGCCCTCTTGTTGTCCCCAATAGAGCCAGTGTCCCCATAGTGCCCCCACATATTGTGTGCCAGTACAAGAACGTGGCCCCCTGTGTACCAGTACAAAATGCCCCCATAGTAGCCCAACACCATTGTGCCAAATAAAAATTAACTCAAATACTTACCTCCATGCAGTGACAGTGATGTGGTGCAGGCCTCTTCCAGGCTGTGTCCAGAGCTGTACGCTGCCCGGCTCAGGCGGCGTGATGGTTGGCCTATCTGAGGTAGCCGAGGGGCAGAGAGACATCACTTCTGTGCGCCGCCGCAGCATGTAAGTGTATCGCTATCCTGAGGACAGTGATACATAATTGCAGAAAAAATGAAAAAATATTTAATTAAGGCCTTTTTCAGGCCTGTTTATTAGGGGTAGTTTCACACTATCGTTAGAGGATTCCGGCAGGCAGTTCAGTTGCCAGAACTGCCTGCCGGATCCGGAAATCCGTGTGCAAATGGATAGCATTTGTTTCCGAATCCAGTTGCTGATCTGTCTGACAAATGCATTGAAATACCTTAATATATTTCAAAGGAAATTAATGCCGGATCCGGCATTCCGGTAAGTGTCCCGGAATTTTGGCCGGAGAAAATACTGCAGCATGCTGCAGTATTTTCTCCGGCCAAATACCGTAAAAGTGACTGAACTAAAGACATCCTGATGCATACTGAACGGAATGCTTTCCATTCAGAATGCATTAGGACAAAACGTAAGCGTTTTTTTTCCCCGGTATTGAACCCCTATGATGGAATTCAATACCGGAAAACTTTAACGCTAGTGTGAAAGTAGGTTAAATGCAGCTGTAAGTAATGGGCTCAATAGTCATGTTCTTAAGGGCTCATTCAGACTTCTATAGGCCCTTTTTTTCCTATTCCTTGGCTCTACAAAACAAATGAAACATGTCCTATACTGCCAGCGGAAATCTATGGGTCCGCAAAAATATAGAATGAAATAGTTTTTTTTTGCGGACATGCTGAACTGTCTGCAAAATAACGAATCTGTATTTTTGCGGACAGCATACGGTCGTCTGAATAAGTCCTTACAGTGTGTTAAAGGCTATGAAATTTATTAAATAATTGTATTTTACTCATTTTGAGCTAAAAAAAATTTTGGGGGTCTTTATTAAAAAAGTTTCAGCAGTTTTTGTCATAAAGAGTAAACTTTTAGCCTAGCTGTGAGCACCTTAGTATTCACTTTCACTTTGTACTGTCTTCTGATGACTAGGTCTACTCCTTATTAGAGATGAGCGAATTTCATATTTTGAAATTCATTCACACTTCGTTTGGTGGTAAAAGGTGAATTGCGTTATGGATTCCGTTACCACGGACCATAACGCAATTCTAGGACAAAATGCATCACTGAATGTCCTTAGAGGCATTCCATTATTTATTCCATCATAATAGAAGTCTATGGGCTGCAAAACGGATCCGTCCCGTTTCCGTTATGCAGGGGAGTCCTCTAAAGGCATTCCATTATGCATTCCGTCATAGAATTGCGTTATGGTCCGTGGTAACGGAACCCATAACGCAATACACCTTTTACCTCCAAACGAAGTGTGAACGAATTTCATAAGCGGAAATTCGCTCATCTCTAGTCCTGATCTCTGAGCTCTTAACAGCTCATAAACACTTACGGTATTTCAGCAATATTCTTATCAGTTTGATAAGAATTGAGCTATAATGAGTGTTTATAAGCTGTCAGAAGATCAGAGTTAAGACTTCACATGAGCAGTCAGGTGAGTTCCTTGATGGGACACAGTGTAAACACAGCTTATACTAGAGACTCTCAACATTGTACAGGGACCGAAAATCTTTAATAAAGACCAATTAAAAAAATGATTTGTAGCGCAAAATGAGTAAAACATAATAATAATAATAATATATATATATATATATATATATATATATATATATATATATATAATAAAATAATAAAAAAATAAAATACAATTGCCCCGAAAGGTGTCCATAGCCTTTAACTTATTACTCAACAGGTAGATAAGTGTCAAGAAGGTATTACACCTCCTTAGTCCCTCCTCAGTCTCTTAGCTCCAAGCCCAGTTAGACATGGCCTGGTAACTTGCCAGCTTATTGGGGTCGTCTAGTGATCCAGCCTGAATTCAGAAACAGAATGAAGTAACGCTGACTTCCTTTTGACGATGTGGAAAATGTAAGCATTGCTGTGTCCTTTTTTATGAATACTGTTAAACTTTACGGTGTTGTTCTGGGCTTCGGATCTATGTTCTTTAGTGTTTAATACCCCCAGGTTGCCATAAAAGGATTTTTGCCCAAGTTGAATTTTTTTGGTTGTATCTTACCCCAAATACAGACAAATATTTAATGAAAGCGCACATACTGGTGTTTTATAAGGTAGACGCTTGCTTTATGTGTACGGACGGAGCTCTCGCTTTCAGGTATGTAGAAAGTGATGTAACACAAGGACCATATTTTTAATCATTTAACAGCCCTTTATAGCTTCCACAGACCTGCTCTAATAATGAAGCTATGAGGGATATGACAAGAATGGCGATATTGGATTTCTCTAGACTAACAGTAAATTTTTCCACTCTGATGTCAAGAATGTTGAGCATCTGGAAAGTGCAGCGCAAGTGAATGAATGGCTGAGGAACCGTTCCTGAATATTTTCTTTTTTTTATAAGAATTCTTCTCAAAGGAACAAGTGGTTTCATATACTTTATACTGCATCGGTTGGTAAAATGTTTTTGTTGAACATACTTCTGGGTGTCCACTTCTGGGTTTTCTAAGCTCGCGAGACACTGGTAGGGTGCTTGTGGCAGTGCACGCTCAAACTTGGGCCCATGTAAGTAGGAACTATTAAAGAGGTTATGCTATGATAAATGTAAAAAAATAAAAACCAGACATCATATAGTACATCACAATCTGTTTCTAACAAAGCTAGAACCAGCCCTGTACCTCACATGGATCCAGAAATCTGCCTATCCATTGCTCCAGATTGATTTCTAGCTGGCAGCACAGGGGCTGTGTCCTTTCTGCTGCACCCTCACCCATCACAGCTCAGGAGATGTTGAATGATGGAACTGAACATGTGCGTCCACCTCAGCGAGGTGGACAGAGACATTAGACCAAGAACTAACTGCAAGTGCCGCTATACAGATACATTTAATTGAATCTATCCAAAAATTTAATTACATGCAATTACAAAAGTGTTCAGATCCATTATTTTTCATCGGACAACCCATTCAACTACAGTCAGGTCAGGATCACACCCTTCACAGTAGATGACTGTCACAGCTTATCTACTCTCCTTCCCTGCACAATGACCTCTGCGCACTTCTCGGAAGCTTTCCCAATACCGATATTGTCGTGGACTTTTTTGTGGACTTTTGTGAGCTATTGCCTGTGCCTGGCTTCATTTATACCGGCACACCCTTTATTGTATGCAATTTTTTAATGTTTGTGCGTTTTCACAATATAATTGCTCTATTGATTTTATTCCATTGGAGGTGCATTCCTATTGCCGTTTTCTTTGTGTTTTTTTGTCTATTATAGTGTATAAACCGTTTTTGCACTCCTTTTTATGGTCAGTGTGCCCCCTCTGTCTAGTAGTAGGATATTTTTTATCATTTTTATAGATATTTTTTTTTTTTTTTTTTTTTTTTTTTCTGTATGAAATGTTCCGTTAGAGTCCACTGACACTTACTGCATCCAGGGTTGAAAGCACTGACACCTCCACTCCATTAGAAGTCAGTACCTTTGTGTGTGTTTCCATGTACCTGCCAAAGATCTTTTTACTGGGTGTCCTTTGAGGAACATGTAAAACATTCCTTCTGATAAGTTGGGCTGCATTCTTTCCTACAGCCCGTAGGATTGTCGGGTTCACAATCAGTTTATCCGCTCTTGTGTAATCCATACCGAGGGGATTCATGCTGATCTTGTTTTCATAGACTACACAAGCAGAGACTTCTGTTAGCACTCTGTCCTATTCGTCTTTTGCTACGTTTATACGTCTTTTTTGTTCTGACCGTCTCTGGTTTATCCTCCACAAAGCTATGGGTAAAAAATGATTTTGCACTCAACACGGTGATCGCTGACTGTTACTCTGGTTGTATGGCCATGTTTTGATACCTCTCATCTGTCAAAATTTGGTCCCTTTAAAGACTTAGAGCGCTTTTCTCTTCATTCTATATATCATAGGTCAAACTAAACTGGAGCTCAGTCAGTTTACACTTCACAAGAAACAGCTTCTAGCTCTCTATTTAGTTTAGGACGGTCATATCATTAAAGAGGTTGCTTGACATTTTTGCTGTTGATGACCTATCCTCAGAATAGGTCATCAATATCAGATCAGCAGAGGTCCAACCCCCGAGGGGCGCCGCGGCCTTTTACTAGGACAGTGACATCATTCATTGGTTACGTGGCCTAGGCACAGGTCGGTCCCATTCAAGTGAATAAGGCTGAGCTGAAATACCCAATCCAGCCACTGTCCAATCTTTGGAGAACCCCTTTAAACACCAAACCAGTTTTGTGGGGTGGTTTACAAAAAGACAAAGATATTGCGATTGTTTAGCCTCCATTTCCCATTGGCTCCTCTCCTGGGCCAGATTCCTAACGAACAGCTGATTTTGCTGGCGGGAAGTTGCTGCTTACTACATAAGACTCTGTTTACATTGTGTCTAATGACTACTTTCTTCGTAAAGGTTGAGGACATCTTCTGATGTTCCCTATGTAAAGCCCTGACTTATGCCACTGTATACCAAATTGTGATTTGCATCCTTCATAGGTTGCCACACGTACCAATATTTAAAGGGGTTATCCCATGATTATTGTAAAAAATGAAAGTCAAACATCATATAGTACATGCCAGTCTCTTTGTACCAGCCCTGTACTTGGATCCTGTGATTTCTCCAGTCATTGCTCTGCTAGATTTATATCAAGCTATCAGCTCAGGGGGCGTGTCCATGCTCTCCCTATCACAGCTCAGGGGGCGTGTCCATGCTCTCCCTATCACAGCTCAGGGGGCGTGTCCATGCTCTCGCTATCACAGCTCAGGGGGCGTGTCCATGCTCTCCCTATCACAGCTAAGGGGGCGTGTCCATGCTCTCCCTATCACAGCTCAGGATGCAGTTGAAGGATGAAACGGAGCATGTGCGGCCATCTCAGTGAGCAGGATAGAGAAATAAGAAATGGAGCAAGCAGAAGCTGGCGCTATAGATACATTTTATTGAATAATTCAGTGGCTCTACTGCATTTCTAATTACAAAACTATTCAGATTCAGGTGTTTTGAAAACTGTAGAATATTTTTCCTGGGACAACCCCTTTTAGGAAGTAAAAATCAGGACTTTTAAGCCCCGCCCCTTGGACCACCTGGGAACAAGTATTGAAATGTATGCGCACACCTGACCAATGGCAAATAACACTCTTATGTTTGTACAGACTGAGACCATCAAGCCGAAGCTGCTGCAAATTAGGGGCCCCCGCAGTGTCCTGAGCAGGGACCTCCCCTCTTTGATGTCTTGATGCCCTAATATGGCTTTTGTAAAGTCAAGATGAGACAACCCCTTTAATTCTAATTTGCTCAAAGCCAGGGAACCCTAATTATTACAAAATCCATAGTATAAAAAGAAACATCTGCTGCATTTTTGGCGTTTCCAGGCGCCTCTGTTAACTGATCAGTATATTACATTTATGAAATTTACATTATTTCGGGGGTTGATCTCTTTAACACATTCCCAGAAGACGCGGCCTGGCATTACATTTAAATTAATTAACTCCGTGCAGTACTATAAAACTAATCCCTGGAAAATTGAGGGACTTCTGAGCTGAAATGTTTCACTCGGCCTAGACTCCAATCTAGACTTCATTTCTCATTACCTGAAGGCGGTGAATGTGGTCAATGGCGTTACATCATGGCAGCCCAGAAAGCGGCTGAATTATGATTTCCCTTTATAATAGATTTGCACATATGGCTTAAAACACCTGAGAATTACGAATGATTTCCCAGTGCATCGATCTTGTTTTATTAAATTAGTGACCTGTTGCTTTAGTTACTACATGTTAGTAGTGATGACAGTACATATCGGACTGGCTGTGGCCAAGCCAACGTACTCATTTTCTTAGACATTTCCGTAAACTTGCCAAGCTCGGCTTTGTGTAGTCTCCCGTCTTCTGGACATCTTGCTGTGTACGGTGACAGTATTTGTTATTTTCCTTTTATTATTCTTCCTTGACATTTTTTATGTTATTTTTACTATTGATGTTTTTTATGTTTCATTTTCTTTCTTTATTTTCGTCTTTTTTTTTTTTTTTTTTAAAGAGAGAAAGAAGCTGCATATTTTAAGGCTTTTCAGCCGCCAGACCTAGTGTAATATG